>NW_011494608.1:5990436-6003903 GCF_000754665.1 Bison bison bison | reverse complement strand
ACCTGATGGAGGAGCGGCTGATCCGGCAGCAGCAGGAGATGGAGGAGGACCAGCGCTGGCTGGAGAAGGAGGAGAGGTTTCTGGTAACTGACGCACGCGCGATGCTTCCACTCCTCGAGCCCCGGGGCACCCGCTGTCCCGCCAGATGGCAGGAGGGTCCATCTTGTCCAGAGCAGGAGCGTTGGTGCCCTCAGACTTGTAGTAGTGGGTTGTTTGCTTTTCCCAACTGACTTTTTCCGGGTAAATTTCTAGGACATCAGCAGTGGCATTGCGGGCTCAGACATAGAACCGTTTCTGTGGCTTTGCATGGCTGCCATGCTCACACAGAAACGACTCCCGCTAAAGCGGCCGCTTGCACACAAGACACTGCCTCTCACCACTGCAGGCCGGTGGCTAGACGGGCAGGCCCCAGGCTTGCCTTCCTGGGTCCTCGAGTTCACGGTCTGAGGGGCACAGCCCTCCGCCCACACACCTCTGGGGTTCCTGGCAGGAAGCGTCTTCCTGGGACAGCTCTTGCCAGCAGCGCCTCAGAAGTCCCTGGGGACAGAGGAGTGGTGACAGCGGTCTCTGTGTGTCACGGGGGCCTCAGTCTCCCAAGCCCTCCCCTGTCAGCCCTCCTTCCTGAAGTAGCGGAAGAAAAGGATGGCTGGATGGAGCAGGACTCGGGGAGCCTTCACCCAGCCCCACATCCGGGGGTCCAGGGCTGGTCCCCTGGGCCGTAAACATCCCCTGGGGCCTCTCATCACCCTCTGTGCTGAGGGACAGGACACCATCGATGAGGGGGATACAGCCGTGTTCAGGACTCTGGGAGTCCTTCAGGCACAGAAACACTTAAATCAACAGCCAGTTGTTTATAAGACAGATAGCCTATTTGCTCTCATTTATTTGTATTTTAAAAGTGACTGTCACAAACTCTCCAGATTAAGCTGAATGTATTGCAGTACCGGTGTCTGGTCTGTGGTTGCTCCTGGGGGCTGAGGAAGGCCAAGGCTGTGAGCTGCTCTGAGCCGGGGTAGCCGGGGGCACTGTGTGGAGCTGGGTGCATGTGGTGCCCAGGCGCACACAGATTGGGGTTTCAAGGTGGACAGGCCCAGGAGGCGTGCTCAGCCTCGTGAAGAGCTGGTCTGTGGGGAAGCTGGATGCCTAAGCCCAGCTCCACTGTCTGAGTGATGGCAGGTGTCCGGAATCAAGACTGGAGACTCTGCCGGCTGTCAGCTGTTGGGTCTGTTCCTTCTAACTGAGATTTTACATACCACAGACATGCAGATCCTAGGTGTACAGTTGGATGAGTTTTGATAAATGTGTAAGTCCGCATACCCTCCTCTCCGTACGTAGAGCTTTTCTGTCAGTCCAGTAGCCTCCAACTCGTGTTCAAGACACATTAGTGAGCCGTGTAACCTGTGCCACGGGGCTCCAGTCAGTGCCGCGTCCTGTGACAGGCGTGGTGTCCTGGTCCCCTGAACTCATGACACTTGCGCCGTTTGTTCCTGACCCTCATTCCTCCCATACAGCCTCGGAATCTCCTCTAAGTCCAGCTCTTGCCTCGCTAAATCACTGCCTGTTCATTCAGAGTTCCCCTCACTGGCAGCTTGGTGTCTCATTCTCACTGACTGTTGTTTTAGTCACTCAGTCGTGTCCGACTCTTGTGACCCCATGGACTGTAGCCCGCCAGGCTCCTCTGTCCGTGGGATTTTCCAGGTGAGAATACTGGAGCGGGTTGCCATTTCCTTGAGGGGATCTTCCCGACCCAGGGATCGAACCTAGGTTTCCTGCATTGCAGGCAGATCTTTACCATCTGAGTCATTCTTAGTTATTATTTTTGTATATGAATATGTATTGAGTTTTAGGAAGTTACCTTGTATATAACAATATTTATCACATGAAATCTTTTTGACTGACTTCCTTGGGCTGTCTGAATGCACCATTGTCACTTTTTAAAAACATTTTTTCCCTTTATTTTCAGTTATGTATCTCATATTGCCTGAAGCATCTGTTGCCAACTTTGGTGTTAAATAAGTCCTTGCCTGCTTTTCTTGCTTTTATTTATTTATTTTTTTTTTCTTGCTTTTATTTTTAAAGTTAACGTCTATAATATAATGTTGGCTTTATATTTCAAAAAATAACTTTTAAAAACCTTTTAAAAGGTTTAACATGATGAAGTGTGTGAAGCATTTTGCTTGGTTTTATGCTGGAATCACATTCCAGAGAGGAGTCCCCAGTAAGTCATGGTTGACATCCTTTTAAGGTCCTGGTTTATCTTGTTTGTGATGTTTCATTAGAGTTTCCTGTTGATCTTCATAAGCAAGAATGGTTTATCATTGTCATTGTTACGGTTTCAAGATCAAAACAGTGTTGGTGCCATGAGACAAGTTGCCTAACCGCCGCCGCATCAGCTTTGGGTCAGGTAGCGGGGTAGGGGCGGGGGAGCTGAGAGCAAGCAAGTCGTCAGCCTGGGTGACTGGTGGGCGAGGCGCAGCCCCACCGACCGGGGAGCAAGGTGAGGAGGTGGGGGAATGAATGCCACGCCTGGCCCCTCTGCAGTCCTGTCCCCTCCCAGCTGTGTCTCCTGCCCCAGCCGTGGTGATGTTTCTAAAACTCGGCTCTGATCCTGTCCTTCTCTGACTCAGAGTCTGCTGGTGGCCACCAGTGGGTGACCGCCCGGGGCCCTCCATCCTTCCTGCCGTCCGGGCCTACCCCCCAGGTCAGCCCCCGATTGTGGCAGAGAGGATGGAGCCGGGGAGGCGTGCAGGGCCGGCCTAGCAGCTGCAGAGCGTTCCGGGGCAAGGGCACACTGAGCGCAGGAGCCTAGACTCGGGGTCAGCCGGATGAGGGCTGAGAGTCCCAGTTGTTGTGACCCACATAGCTGTTTACCGCTTTACGCTTTAACGTATTCATCTGTGAAGTAGCTACAATGTCCTCTGTAAAGGGCACTTTTCTGTTGGGTGGAATTGAGGATTAAGCATGTAACCTGTGAACAGTGGAGCGGGGGGAAGTACGCCGTTAATCTCTCCAAGGGCTTTTCTCTCTATCAGCCGGGAGGCGGTGCTGCTGAGAGTCTGGACTGTGCACCTCAACCAGAATACCTGCAGGCCGCTCCCAACCTTTTTTTTTTTTTTCTAAACCATTATAGACCTGATACTCTAGTGAAATAAAAAGCAGTTACTAGAAAAAAGGAAAATTTTTTAAAGATACAGAAAGTTTTATTTTGAGCTCCAAAAGACCCAAAAATTACTATTTAGATTGCTGTAGAAATTTCCGAAGATGCTCGTCCTCTTGCTTCTGTCTCATAACGCCCTGGCACCAACAAGTCTGTTCTGAGCCACCCTGGTCCTCGGTCTGTGCCGGGCGCAGAGCTGCCATGCCGTTCCGGGCTCAGCTTGCATCCTGGTGGGGGAGTCACCTTCTTCTTTGAATACTTAACATTGCTTTGTCAGTAGTGATTCCCAGATTCTTTTCTAATAGATCAGAATCAGCAGCTGTTTATGGAAGCATCCAATTTTAGGCCCTACCTCGTTGTGTGAGGTGACTTTTTATCGAGCACTTTGGAGAGTCGCGCATCCCTCAGGTCCCTCCCCCTCTGTTGGCACACATTTGTCAGGGTGGCAGGCTCTTGCCTAGAGCACAGGGCCGCGACCTACAGTGGAATCTTGGTGGCATGTCCCCACCTCCTTCTCTGATGTCATGCAGCCTGTGCAGTTTCTGAGATGGCTCCACGGCGGTGGAAGCTGTCCTGCAAACTGGCAGGAGAGAGCCAGCAGCCTTGATCAGAGCCTCAACACGCTGGGCGGTCCTGCTTTCCTCTTGGGTGCTGCTTTCAAAGAGAAAAGCTTTGCTCCCTGTTTGTTTTGCTTGCTGTGTGCACGGTCATTCTCTAATGCAGGGCTGTGCTGAAGGTAGGGTTTTAACTTTAAAATGAGAACGTTTTGAGTATATAAAAGCTGCTTTGTGTTCTGAGAAAGGAAATGAATGTTGGAGCTGATTTCCCCCTCGTGGCAGAGTCAGCTAGCGGGAGTGAAAGATAAGCATCAGGACGGGGTCACAGGGTCCCAGACAGGACTCTGCTCCCACCCAGGACACAGCCCTCCGTGTTTCCTCCATGGTCCAGGTGTGAAGACAGGGTGGTGCACGGGGAGAGGACTTCAAGTTGGAAGCCTTCCTTCAGCACATATTTGCTAAACATCTCATATGTGCCCATTTCTGTGCCAGTTCGTTCAGTTGTGTCCAACTCTTGCATCCCCATGGACTGCAGCACACCAGGCTTCCCTGTCCATCACCAACTCCCAGAGCTTGCTCAGACTGATGTCCATCAAGTCGGTGATGCCATCCAACCATCTCATGCTCTGTTGTCCCCTTCTCCTCCTGCCCTCAATCTTTCCCAGCATCAGGGTCTTTTCCAAGGAGTCACTTCTTCACATCAGGTGGCTAAAGTATTGGGGTTTCAGCTTCAACATCAGTCCTTCCAATGAATATTCAGGACTGATTTCCTTTAAGATTGACTGGTTGAATCTCTTTGCAGTCCAAGGGACTCTCAAAAGCATCAATTCGTCAGTGCTCAGGTTTCATTGTAGTTCAACTCTCACATCCATACATGACTACTGGAAAAACCATTTCTGTGCCAGACACTTACTTAGTCCTTGTAATAATCATACAGGTGAACTGGATCAGGAGAAGTGAAGCCCCTTGTCCATGGCAGCTTAGCACCTGTGTGGTGAGAAGAAGCAGGCGTTGTGCCACGTAGGGAAGGGGCGGGGGAGTCCCAACAGGTGGCACTTCGCTTGTTGACTGGCCGCGGGTTTTCAGTGAAGTCCAGCGGTGCTGGGGCACAGGGCCTCATGGACAGAGGCAGGCGCGGGACAGAGATGCAACCTGGTGGCTGACACATTCTGCTTTTCGCATGTTCAAACCCTGTGGCTCAGTAACTCAGCTGTCAGAAACATGTGCCCAGGAAGTGCTCAGGAATTTAGTCAAAGGTTTGTACACAGAGCTGTTCACCCAGAGCCTGTTCATGCATTTGAAATTTTGAAAACGGCCCAAATGTTCAGCAAACAGCAGGTGAGCCGTTTTATTGTGCTTCACACATACGTGGCGGTCTCAGTGCTTTGCCAGCACTACCTCGCTTAATCTTGACGAGGATTGGGGTGGTATGCAGCGAGTGGTGTCACCTACTACCCGTGTTACAGATGAAGAGGTTGAGGCCCAGGTCTCACAGCTTGAGAGTGCAGGGGCCTGACCCAAGTCCCACACCCTACATACATACATTGCTCTGCTTTGGTGGCATTTTCTACTCTGAGGACAGTGGAGCTTGAGTACTTTTTTTCCTTTGAATTTGTACATCAGATGGCTAGTGCCAGCACCCAGGCTGCTTCCACCTTGTTCTGTGTGTGACAACATTCACACTCTGGAATACTGTGCAACATTTCCCATGTTTGCCAGTTTCCGCTGTGTGATGTCATATGAAGGCTACGGAATTATATGACACGGTTTCACTTTTGAAAACACATCTAAGTAAAGCGAGAGACCAAGCTCATCTCTCTGTCACCACCTCTAACAGGCGCCTGTGGCTAGTGTCCTCAGCACCTGGCCCTCATCAGGACGTTCTTTCCTTTACAAGAGTCGTTTTTCCTGTGTCATCTCTGCCAAATACAGGGTTTCTGAAAGAGACGGTGCACTGACGGAGACCAAGAAATGAGTGGTCAGCCTGGAGAGGGCAAGGGGAACGTCCCTTGAGATGGGCTTCGGCCAGTGTGCCTGGCACAGAGGGGCAGGTGTCGGCGTGTCTGCCTGTGGGCTGCGTGAAACCCGCACCGTGGTGGGGCAGGCTGGGGCCACTGCACGGCGTTGTTTCCGTGAGGAGGAAACCCACCAGGCCCCACACCCTCACAGCGTGTGGCCTACTTTGTTTAGTCTTCTGTTAGTGACATTCACCCACTCTTACTAAGTCGAGATTCCTCTGTCTGGTTTCGAATTCTGGGTGCACCATGCGGTGGGGGGTACCCGTCACCGGACCATTTGCTGGTTTGGCAAGACAGCCAAGTAGGAATAAGCCTCCACCTGCCAGGAAGACGTCATCGGTGCCTGCTCCCGGGGCAGGGGTTTCTCGGGAAAGAAAGCGTGCTGCTAGGAAGAGAGGTGAGGCCCACATCTTCGTGTGTCACGTGGGGTGGGGCGCAGGCCAGTTCTGTTAGCTGTGCACGCGTGCAGAGAAGGGGGCTCTGCTGGGCCCACTGACTTGCACTTGTCACCCATGGGCTTTGAGAGTCTTTCTGAAACTCTGGAACTTTCAACTCTTCAAGACGCTTAGTACAGAAGTACATCAGTGGTTTTCAAGCCGAAAATGAAACTGTGTGGTTTGCTCTTGTTTCTCCAGAAACCTGACGTGCGGCTCTCTCGAGGCAGCATCGACAGGGAGGACGGAGGTCCTCAGGGCCTGGTAAGCAGCTGCCTGCATCCTTGTCAGGACTGGGACCTCTTTGTGTCTTGGGGTGTCCACGCTTTTTAGTATTTGTCATACAGAACGCAGTGACTCGTTCCGTAACTGAAACCAGCATTCCAGCCAAGGTTATTAAAACATACAGTACACAGAATTTCTCCCCATCACTAACACAGTCTTTTCAGTAGTAAGCTGAAATACTGAAATACGTGCACACGTTAACTGTTACTACAAGTTGTCATCTGGCCAAATTTGTATACTCTTATTTCGTGTTTTATAAAAGTTTCCACAGTCAGAGAAAATTTGTTCAATCAGGAAATTTTTCTCCTGGATGTTGTAGGAGAAAATGCCTGAAATTCTCTTTGAAGACCTAGCTTCTTATTGTTCTAAATACATTTAAAGCCTGCTAGAAATATTCCCTGTTCTTTAGGGGAGAGTAGTTAAAATTATTTTATTAGGATTTCCATCAATGGATATCTGGTTAAAATAAATTAAGAGAAAAATAATAATAAAAGAAAAAACTTAAATTCCCAGTAAAAAAGGGAAACTGCCACTTGCTGGGTAATGGAATTAAGGAGATAAATTTCCACCCTAATAAGGCTTTTGGGTATATATAAACCACTTCATTTCTAGACGCATGCCTGCCTACATACATACACACATGTGTGCATACATATGTAAAAACATACATACATGAGACCAGGTTGTCAGCCAGCTGGAGAATGCATAGTTTTCCCTAGTCTGTGCTATAAAATCCAGCTCCCCTAAGACCTGGCCCCTGGAAGATGTGGCCAGTCACCAGCATGTGAGGGTTTGGCCTTTCCCATCACACACACGTGTGCACACACACACACACACACTGGGCTCTACAGAGTGTTTGGTGTTCACACACACACACACACACACACACACAGTGGGCTCTACGGACAGAATGTTGGGGTTCTTTAGTCCACATGTGCAAAATCACACAGTCCCCCATTTAACATCTCCACACACAGGGCTCCTTCCTTATGTTGAAAAGATGACACACATCTGAAAGCATTTTTCTCTAAGATCAGAAACACGACGAGGATGCTTACTTTCCTCACATTTATTCAACATAGTATTGGAAGTCCTAGCCACAGCAACAGACAGGAAAAAGGAATAAAAGGAATTCAGGTCAGTAAAACTGTCACTCTTTGCAGATGACATGATACTATACACAGAAAATCCTAAAAATGCCACCAGAAAGCTATTAGAACTCATCAATGAATTCAGTAGAGTTACAGGATACAAAATTAACGTAGAGAAATCTATTGCATTTCTATACACTAAGAATGAACTATCTGAAAGAAAAATTAGGGAAATAATCCCATTTACCACCACATCAAAAAGAATAAGATACCTAGGGATAAACTTAACGTAAGGAGACAAAAGACGTGTACTTTGAACACTAGGATGCTGATGGAAGAAACTGAAGACAATACAAATGGCTGAAAAGACCTGCTGTGGGTTTGGACTGGAAGAAGTGATGCGGCTAAAATGACCAGTGCAGCCCCTGTCAAGACACTAATGGCGTTGTTAGCAGACCCAGGACAGATACATTTAAAACATGTATGGAAACACAAATGACCCTGAGTAGCCAAAACAGCCTTGGGGAAGAACAGAGCTGAAGGAAGCACCCTTCTTGGCTTCAGACTATACTGCAAAGCTGCAGTAATCAAAACAGTAAGGTCCTGGCACAAAGACAGACACGTAGGTCAGTGGAATAGAACAGAGTACCCTGAAATAAAGCCCCATACTGTGATCAGGTCGTCTTCAAAACAGGGAGTGTTCAGTGACCTGGCGGGAGCTGCTGCGGTCCTGGGTGAGGAGCAGTTGTGGCTCTGTGTGCTGTCTCCTGATCCTTGTGTTTTAAAGAAGTGGGTCTCTGCTCAGTAAAAAGGAAAGCACCTTAAAATACTTGTATTGTAGCCAGTTTATTGTTTTAGAGTAACCAAGGCAAGTCTCTCTTCAAAAGTAGGGTAGGGTTCTGAACATACTTCTTTTCATTCAGTCAGCCTAGGATAGGTGGCTCTGTAGGCACGGCGGTCTAGACGAGGGCTGGTTGTCTGTGCGCCTGCCTGGGGTGGTCTGGCTTCCTGGCTTGGCCTCTGGCTAGTGCAGAGCAGAGGGCGTGTCACCCCAGTTCCTTCAGGCGATAGTGACAACATAGATGTCCCAGTGCTGTGAAACCTCTTCTCGTTGCTGTCCCCAATAGCTCCCCTTCTTGTGATGGGGTGGGGCGCGGGGGGCCGTGCATCCAGATGCAGACACAGATTTCACACTCCTGTAGGCCAACTGGAGACGTCTGTGGACATAATTTCTTTAAAGAAATGCTGAAATTGTGACCACCTTGACCCCACACCCCCTGGATGTTAGGTGCAACCGTCTCGTTAGCCTTTGAACCCAGTGTTTAGCTCAGGCGTCCTGGACGGGGCGGCTGTTGCCTTGTGGCGCAGCACCCTACTGCACTGACCCCGTGTCTTTTTTCCCCACAGACTGGAAACCAGCACATATATCAGCCTGTGGGCAAACCAGGTAAGTTAAGAAATGGATTGCGCATCACACAGTTTGTGTAATTTGAAGGGAGTGTAGTTTCTTAGCTTTGGAATGCCTCGTGATGTGTTCATGCTTCTCCCGCTGCAGACCACAGCATGTGTGATGTTTACCAAATTCAGCCCACGCCTGAAGTACTGGAAAACAGGAGTTACAGCTCTAATGCGCCAGAAACACCCCACCCCCACCCCTGCAGGGGGCCCTCTCTCAGACTAGTGCCTGTTGTAATAACTCCGTTTATTTGGGAGTCGTTTCCATCCTTTCCATTAACGGACGTTACTCAATGGGGCTCATTCCTTTACCAGATCCTGCAGCACCACCAAAGAAGCCGCCGCGTCCCGGAGCCCCCGGGCACCTGGGCAGCCTGGCCAGCCTCGGCAGCCCTGGGGACAGTTACAACGAGGGCGTCAAGGTGAGCAGCTTTCATCCCAGGTGCCGACCCTGCAGTGATGTGCGGTGGGGTGGGGGGCTCCTCCATCAGCTCCAGACCCCGCTCGGAGTCAGGACCAGCCTCACTGGGAACTCTTTTCCTGTGTTCTCTCACGTGATAGTCCAGGGCCTCAGTCAGACCCTATCTCAAGAGTGTTTTCTTATCAGACAGGATGTTTCTTTGAGGTAAAGTGCTAGGATACCTTCTGATGGTACAGAGGAGTTGAGCCAGACACCTGGGGGACGCGAGACCTTGAGCAGGCACAGTGTCTCCAAGTCCGTCCACGTGGCTTGGGGCGGCGGGGGAGTGGGGTGTGGGTTTCGATCCTTCCCCGACCGGAACCGCAACTGTGTATGCCCAGCAGCATGTGCTGCGGCTGCAGCTGCCTGCTGTGTGCCCACTCAAGCGGAGGGGCACCTCCACTCCCCATTAGGTCAGTTATCTCTCAGAATATATCTCTAAAATCAAGGTGGTGTGTTGACTGGTATTTTTTCCTTCTTCATGGTGCCTAGAAAAAGGTACATATTAGAACCCAGTAGCTGTGATCAATCCTGATAAGCTGTGTTTCATTGACAACCACCATTTACTGAGTGCCAGCTGCTGTGGCAGAACTTGTCCTGTGTAGTTTAAAGCTCACATCAGCCTCACGGGATCGGTGGTCTTACCGTTTTTCTCAGCTTTCACGTGAGACACCCCGGTTCCCAGAGGTTAAAGGGCATTTCAAAGGTACAGCCTCCCTATAGCTGACCCAGCATTTAGCTGCAGACCTGACTTTCCATCCACATGCTGTGTGCTGCCTCTCCAGGTTTACACCAGAAGCCAAGGGGCTGATTTCCTCATAGAGGCAGGAGAGTCAGAGAGGTTGTCCAGGCAGAGAAAACGTCATGTCCAGGCGCGCATCTGCCTGCAGCCTAGAGGCTGCTCTCTCGGACCACCCTGGCCCCTGCAGGGGCAGTGTGGAGGTTAGCATGGGCCCAGAGGCACCCCTGTCCAAGGACAGGTCACCAGCTCCCAGAAACCAGAGTGCTGGTCCTGGGGACGGCCCGGGGCTTGGCTTCCCCAGCTGCCAGGCCTCCGGGCCCATAACTCCGCTAGCAGCACAGAGGAGCAGAAAAGGACAAACCCTTTCCTGATGTGGTTTATTTACATAAATTTTAAAAACGAAGAGAGAAATTGGGTTAGGGAAATTTTTTCATTCTCATAAGCAAAAGAAGAAAATTTCAAAATGGCCTGTATTGCAGTGAAAAACCAACTTTAGAAGTAGATCAGACACCAGCTTAGACCTCTGACCTGTGTTCATTTTTAACATGTGGACTAACATTATGAATAAATATAATGGGGAAACAACCTTGTTACAGGGTATATATAGGATATTGAACAAGTAGAAGTCTTTGTGGAAAGAGTGTGCTTACTTAAAATACACTCTGATTGATAAGTGTGAAGTATTTATCTCTATTATCAAATCCAGTCTGAAAGAAGCTCTCTCTTTAATACAGAAATGCTTACCTTTACCTGGTATAACTGGTATTCATCCAAATAATAGCCAGAAACCAGTCTCAGTTTCTGCTTGGTGGCTTTACATTTCGGCTCTGAATTACCAAAGTCTTCCAGGACGACCCCTCCCACCGCGAGTGGTTGGATTACCTGTGTCTCTGTGGGTTGGTGGTGTGTCCTAACCTTCTTCCAGGGGCCTCCAAGTGGTCAAGCTCAAGAAAATAGGAGGCCAGTGTCAGCTGTCTGCAAAGCAAGCTGGTGCTGTGGGAGGGTCCCCGGGAGTGGCCCCCGGCGGTATGATGACAGTGCTGCCCTCACAAGAGCTGGGCAAAGGATGAACACAAAGGAACGAGCTTTGAACAGAGTAGGACGGACCGCCCTCTCCTCTAGGAGTCCAGTCGTGGTTCTTTGTCGGAGCCCCGGCTGCCACACCTGAGGAAGCCCCCCTCTCCATCCTGATTGATGCCCTTTGAGCCGGCTCTCCCGCCACATTCAGCATCTCAGTGCCAACGCTTCTGCTCTCGGAAGTGATGCTGTTACTAACAACTTCCCCCTTTCCTGCGCACACAGCGTGGAGGATTGGACCTCAGAATTTAGGATTCTGCTGAATTTCTATACCAAAGGGTATAGAATTCAGACAGTTCTAAAGAAAAGTCAAGAAATCCATATTTCTCTCAGTTAACTTTGTCGGTCATATTACAGTAGAATAGCTCTAAAGCTATAGAGAAAAGAAAACATTAAATAAAATTTCTAGACTTAAAATAAAGGAAGAACCCAGCCATAAGAACTGGTTCAAATGAGGGGTATTTTTTGTTCGTTTGTTTTTAAATGAAGTTCCTGGTATCTTTAAATACAGCCCCCAGTCGGGCATCTCTGTCACAGCGGACGGCTGGGTCAAAGCCTGTTTCCGAGGATGTCGGGTGTCGGGGGCGCTCAGGGACTGAGGGTGTGCCGTTCCTCCTGAACCTCAGGAGTCCAGCGGGCAGTGTTGTGTGAACACAGCATAGATACGCCTCTTTCTTTATAGAAGACCCCCAATTCTGTGGATCCTTGCACGGCTGCCGGATTGTCACGCTCGGGCTTTGCATGTTGTTTTCCTCATTTATTCATGAAAGCAAGCATGGTGCATGGCAGGCCCCTACTGAGTACGCGGGTGCCCTGAACAGACCGCCCGGCGGCTGCGCTTGGCTGGCCCGCGAGCCAAGCAATAGGCGGGAACCCGCTCCTCTTGTTCTGCTCGTGTGTTTTTACGGGGGTTTTGTCTGCTGCCTTTATTAATACTGTTTTTCTTTTTTCCCTCTCTCTGACAAATTCCTTTAACTTGTCCTCACCTTCCGTTCGACAATAGCCATGGAGGGTAAGCACATGGTGTCTGCGTGTCTGTCCAGCTCTCCGTCACACCCTGCTCTGCATGCTCATCTGGACCAGGAGGCGGGAAGCCCGGGGAGGACGCGTTCGCTTGGTTTGCCCCCAAAGCAGCACGTGTGTTTGCCGCAGAGTGACCACGAGCATCTGGGCAGTGGTGGAGCACTCCTTCGCTTTCTGTCCCGGGGTCAGAGATGGCTGAGGGCTGGCAGCAAGTCCACACGGGCGAGTGCTGCTGCTGCCCCTCGGTCTCGTCAGGATAGACGCGTGCTGTCCTTCCGTGCCTGGGCGGCCGGTTTGACTTTTAACGCACTGGCGGTTCCTCCGGGGCCTCAGCGCAGCCTTCAGGGCTCGGGTTGTCTTGGGTAGCACTTGCTGAAGCCTGTGTGCCCATGCCCTGTGGTGGGCACCTTCACATGTGCTCCTTCGTTTCACCCCCATCTCGACTGTGGGTGAGGGAACAGGGGCCCCCCACAGAGCAACACCCGCACAGCTCCCGCTGCAGCAGCGCTCAGCACACAGAGGTTGTCCGTTTAAAGGAGACTTGCACTTGTCCACTTGTTATAACCATAAGTCCTCAGAGAGGCGTGGGGTTCCCGGGTTCTTCCTCTTCTGGTGAATGATTTTGGGGGTTTAGGGTAGTGAATCACCTCTCTGAATGAACTGGGGCTTTGAGTACAATGCGTGCGATTCCCTCTCATTTCCTTTAACTGAGCTCAAAGTTAGAAAAAGTTGTGCCTTAGTCGTTTGTCACTTGGATGAACTGCTTTCCATCATCCTCAGACTGAAGTGTGTCCCCTAAGACAAGATCCCTTAAGTGATCTGCTCTGATCTCTCTTAAAGACCCTTCCTAGCCGCATTGCGGTGATACGTTGCCATCTGCTGGACGAGGGAAAGATAACTGGCTTCTGTATTGGCAGCTTCAGCCCCAGGAGATCAGCCCCCCTCCCACGGCCAACCTGGACCGGTCCAACGACAGGGTGTATGAGAACGTGACAGGCCTGGTGAGAGCGGTCATCGAGATGTCCAGCAAGATTCAGCCCGCCCCGCCGGAGGAGTACGTCCCCATGGTGAAGGTGAGCTAAGCCCCGTCACGCGCACGGCTGCAGTCCCTGCGGCCCTCAGGCCCATCCATCCCGCCGCTTCAGAAGGCCCGTGCCGCGCGGGGACC
>NW_011494608.1:5979334-5990336 GCF_000754665.1 Bison bison bison | reverse complement strand
CGGGAGAATCCTGTGCAGAGGAGTCATCAACAGCAGCTGCTGGTTCAGGGGGTCTCGGGTGAGAACAGCGGCAGGAGAACGCCGACAGTCTGGTGCCGCCATGGCAGGGCAGGTGGTTACGTTTTAAAGGGCCAGACAGGTAATCCGGGGAGACCCTGCTTTCAGCTCTGTAGGGCGTTCACCTAGAAGTGGAATTGCTGGATTGTGTGTCATTCTGTTCCCGATTTATCTTTTTTGGAGAAATGTCTGTTCAAGTCCTTTGCTCATTTTTTAACAGGATTATTCCTTTTTCTGTAGAGTTCCAGGATTGAACAACCTTTTTAGTGTACCAGTGAGCCATCTCTGGAACAGCTGTTTTTAAACCCCAGTGTGGAATAGCTGCTCGGAAGTCGTGCTATTTTGTGGGCAGCCCAGTTAATCCATCCTGGCTGAATTTGTAGCTTACTCCCATAGCAACTGTAGCCAGCGTTCTTAAGGGTCAACTTGCAGGAACCACAGGCATTTTTTTTTCCCTAAATACTAATAAACTCAACTGTATACAAAAGCAGCCAGGATTTGGTACATAATAAAGCTTTTTAGGGTGATTTTATAGAAGCTGCATCTTACGCTGTGTGATACTTCTTGTCGGTTGATCAAGCGGTAATAAGCAGCCTGTCCTCACTGGTCTCACCATGCTGCGGGCATAACCTAGCACCTGAGTCCTTCCATAGTTGACCCCGTGGCGTCATACCACCTTTGATTACACTTGATCCCTTTAAACCCTGAGTGGCCAGGGGAGGGCTGTTGTGCCCCGTGTGCACAGTGGACAAAGCCCCGGGGTCGGCGAGGCCCCCAGAGCTGGTGCCACCTGGCATTTGCTCCCACGTGTAGCAGCAGCCACAGCGTTCCCGGCTGGCCCCTGAGGCTGCGGAAAGCACCGGGGAGGGAAGAGAGTCTCTCTGCACACGCGGCCCGCTTTCCCTGCCTGAGCCCCTGTTCCCCGGACAGGACAGCAGTGGGTGTCCAGAGATCTGAATCTGCCTCATAACGAGATCAGGCTCAGGACTGTGGAAAAGAAATACAGAAATTTCCCCCAAAGTATTGAAAAGGAAATGAAAGTCCTGTCGCTGGAAGGAGACACCGTCACGGCTGGCGTGGAGCTGCCTGGTGTGCATCCTAACGCTGGTGTGGTCTCCTGTCTGTTAGGAAGTCGGCCTGGCCCTGAGGACGCTGTTGGCCACGGTGGATGAGACCATTCCTGTTCTGCCCGCCAGCACCCACCGAGAGGTAGGGCCTCATCCAGGGGGCAGCGTGTGGGCCCTGGGGGGCTGTGGTGACTGCTCTGCAGGGCGTGACCTTCCGGCCAGTGCCCCAGTCAGGGACTCTGAGGACCACCCGTCCATCCTGGGGGCCGCGATGGGTGACTGGCGCCCACGCCCTGAAGAACGGGCCGAGCTGAGGGCGGGTAGAAGCAGGGGTGCAGGACTTCGGGCCCCGTGGAGTCCTCGGGAGCACAGACGGAGCAGCGGGCTGGGCGGAGTTTCCTCGAGTTCCTCTGTGAGCGGTCCTGGATTCCCGCTGAAGCCACGATATAAAACCTGTGACCAGTAAATAAGTAGCGTCTGGGGACCCGCACCTGGCCCTGCTCACTTCCCATGCCTCGCCGGCCCTGTCTCCTGTGTCCACTTTTCTGCTTTCTGTCTGGGGGCCCATGGTCTGTCCTTCAGCCCAGCAGGCCTTGTTTTTGTTTTGTTAGTTTTTTTCTTTACTTTTTATTTTGAAATGATTTCAGACTTACAGAAAGTTTCCAGAACAGCACCAGGAGTTTTCAGGTCCCCCCGCCCCAGTCTCCCCGTTGGGCCACGTTTGCAGTCTCTGTGTGTCTGCTCGCTGGCGTCTGCCTCTCTGGGGCCCCCTGGGAGGGGCTGTGTCGCCCCCCTGCTTGTGGTGCTTCCGCTCGCCTTTCCTGACGGCGGGGCTGTTCTCTTACTCGGCACGGTCGCCACGACTGGGGTTTCACACCTACTGGCAGGCTCGCGTTCTGGCTTCTCCCTCTGGTGGGCGACAGCCCGGGGCTCGCGGGGCCCCTGACCCCAACGTGTCTGTGTGCTTCTCCTGGGCCAGCTGCTCAGGCACTCGCTGTCCCCCACGACGGGACCAGGCCTCAGGGCTGGGGGTCCCCCCTCCCCGCTGCATCCCCTCGGGAGGCCATGTCCCAGGCAGGTGTCAGGACGTGCGGGGCAGCTGGGCACAGCTCCTGCGCGGGTCTTCTGTACGTGACATCGATTCCCTTGCACGACACCACTTAATATCATTTTGGAAAATGGTTCTGACCGGTTGTCACCGTGTAGATTTATGTTTCTCTCCAGTTAGATTAGCTCTTTTGTCTGCTTTATTAGAACTTTAATTGGTTTTCTACAGTGAGCAAGAATTCTGCATCAGAATGAGGAAACTCCAGGTACCAGAAGTGAGGAAACAGTAGCCTGCCAGGCTCCTCTGTCCCTGGGATTCTCTAGGCAAGGAAATTGGACTGGGTGGCCATTCCCTTCTCCCGGGGATCTTCCCCACCCAGGGATCGAACCCGGGTCTCCTGCATTGCAGGCAGATTCTTTACCGCCTGAGCGCCCGGGGAGGCCCCACATGACCAGGTCTGACCGCAGCCATAGCTGCCAGGCCTGCTACGGCCCCGCCCTGTCGCTGGCTCTCCTGTGCACAGCTCCCTGCCTCCTGCTCTCCTGCTTCCTCTCCCGCCTTCCCACCCGTCTGCCTGGCCGGGTCCCTCTGGACCCAGTGTTAGCATTTATCTACTTCTCCTGCCGGGGATCCTGGAGGCCACCCCCCGTCCCCTGCCCCCAGTCCTGACTCCCCGGTGAGACCCCTGGATTTCAGAACTTCCCTCCTTCCAACCTTGCTTGCCCCCCACCCCCACAGCTCTTCTCTGCTTCCTTGAGTGTGACCACCCCAAGCTGCCCGCCAGTGTGTGTTCACAGACACCTTTTCTCCACGGCAGTTCTCCCGACGCCTACAGGTCCCGATGTTTCAGAGCCGCCCCTCTGCTGTCGGTGGGCGCCCCCCGAGCCCTGGGCACCGGCTCTCTGCGGGAATCTGCCCCTACCGCACGTTCTTCCTGCGGCGTCAGTGGGACCAGTGTGCACCCTCCACCCTGCCCAGCATGAGCCACACATGCACGTGCACACACACGCATACACACGCGCACAGACAGCCTGCTGTCCCGTCTCGGGTCAGGCCTTGCTTCTCCTCCTCATGGCCTCGCCCCTCTTCCCTGAGGAGCCACAGCTTCTCTCAGCTGCTTACGCTGCCTCCAATCTCTCCCCACCTCGGTTCAGTCCCTTCACGCACCAGCGCCCCTTCTGGGTTACGGCATTCCCCCTCCTGAAACCCCTTGGGCCTCCCCCTGCTGCGTTGCGCAGGAGCACGGTGAGTGGGGGGCCGTGAGCCCTTCATGGTGGAAGCCAGCAAGCAGGTGCAGTCCCGGCCGGCTGAGGGGCGCGCCCCCCGAGGCGTCTCTGTTGCTCTTCAGAGCTGGGACCTGCTCTTCTCCGGGTCCGGACCGTCTCTGTGGGGTGGTTTCTGTCATCGTCCCTGTGTCCACAGCTCCGGGGGCCTTGTACACAGGAAGTGCTCGCTGACTGTTTAAAGAGCAGGTGGATAGATCACTGCGACCCCCACTTCGCCCTCTGATCTGTTCGGAAGGGTCTGGAGTTGAAATCCAAGTGGGGTGGGCCTCCTGACACCCTTGAACCACCTCCCGGGGAGCAGAGGAAAGTCCCGTGGCAGGGGCAGTAGAGGCGTGCAGGCCTGGCAGCGGAGACCCGGTTCTGTCTCGTTTCCAGGGAAGAAGGAGTCTCTTTCTTAGGAGGCACCTAAGAAGAGCTCCTGAGACCCCTGAGCAGTGGCCACAGGCAGCTCTCCTGACCCTCTTGTCCTTGCAGATTGAGATGGCCCAGAAGCTGCTGAACTCCGACCTGGGGGAGCTCATCAACAAGATGAAACTGGCCCAGCAGTACGTCATGACCAGCCTGCAGCAGGAGTACAAGAAGCAGATGCTGACGGCCGCGCACGCGCTGGCCGTGGACGCCAAGAACCTGCTTGACGTCATCGACCAGGCCAGACTGAAGGCCCTGGGGCAGCCGAGGCCGCACTGAGCACGACCCGCCCTTGCCCCACCCACCACGAGGCCACCCGGCCGGCGCAGGCACGCTTAGCGCCAACGTTTTGACTGACGGCTGCTTGGAAATCTCACATAAGTTTAACTGCGTTTTGATTTGGGTTGTTGTTGTTTCAGCTCTTTAATCATGGTGTTCAGAAAAGTCCGGGATCCACAGTGCAGCATTTTTCTGAGAGTAAAAGTTGTATGTGAGAAGCTCTTAAAGAACGATGAAGGATAGGCTGTGCTCACGTCAGGATACGCTTTCGTGGAAATGGCCGAGGCGGTGACACGCTGATTCCTGAACTGGCCAGACCTCGCTTTGGAAGAAGAGGAGGAAGCGGAGGGTTCCAGGAACCACGGGGCTGAGAAGCCCTTTGCCAACCGCAGACTTGCTATCCAGACTGGAGTTTTGTCGTCAGAACGCTCTCCAGTTGCAATATGCTAATACCACTTTACAGAGGAAGGATATAAAAGCTATATTTTGAAGACTTGAGTCATTTCAGAAAAAAAAACTACCCTCTCCTCCTTCCTGCCTTTTACTTTCATGTGGGTGTGTGAAACATTTGGTTGGAAACTAGCTGTAGAACACACTAAAAACTTTTGTCTTTTTTCACCAGAATAATGTGCCAGTTTTTTGTAGCGATGTTATTTCTCTTGGAAGCAGAAATGCTTTGTACCAGAGCACCTCCAAACTGCATTGAGAAGAAGTTCTGGAACCATCCCTGTTTTCCATTTTTATATAATTTATAAAGAAAGATTAAAGCCATGTTGACTATTTTACAGCCACTGGAGTTAACTAACCCTTCATCATGTCTGTCTTCCCAGGAGAGAATCGGGTGAAACAGACTTGGTTTCCCTTTGATGTCCAGTTTTACCATCCATTCTGTTACATAATTTTGAAAAATACACCCTCCCTTTAGTTTGTTGGGGGATATAAATTATTCTCAGGAAGAATATAATGAACTGTACAGTTACTTTGACCTATTAAAAAGGTGTTGCCAGTAAAGTTCTTGGTGTAATATCCTTTCTTTTGGTTCTGTTCCTTCAGATCGTTTGAAATTTCTCAGATAACTTGTCAGATCAAGTAATATACAGGCAAGCTCCCAAAAATTATTCATTTCTTTTACTCTCTGTCCTCTTGACAAGTCAGGAACACCACTCAGAAGAATGGCCCGGCCTAAGTTAAGCTTTTCCTCCCTCTTCACGGTGAAACGGGAAATCAAGCTCTGCAGGCTGGCCGTGCCTACCACCTGTTTAGCACTGTCGGGAATCTCGCTCTCTCAAGGGGACCGTCAGCATGAGGCCCCAGGCCCAGCCTCATCTCCTGGAGCCTTTGGGCTGCCAGACTGGGGTTTGTAGTGCTGGGGACCCCAGGGGAGAAGGCAGAGCCCAGTGCGGGGACCCGAGGGCCCGGCAAGCAGGTGGACGCAGGTCCCTGGGGTGTGGCAGGTCCCCGGGGCTCGGCCCCTCCCTCTGGGCTGCAGGGCGTCCTCCGCACCTGGAGGAAGGTCAGGGATGTTGCCCGCCCGAGTCTCTTTCGGGATCTTGAGTCCGCACGTCCTCATGTTTAAGCTGGTGATTGTAAGGTTGAATACAACACGCCGGGGTGGTCCTGCCTGCAACTCGGGTTCAGCGGCGGGGCTGTGAGCCCGGCCACAGTGCTTGTCCTGCGCCTCCTGGCCTGAGTGTTCATCCCTCCAGCACCACGAGCTGCAGGTGAGTCTGGAGAGGTCCTGTCGGTCAGGAGATCCATCTTGTTTGTGAGAGTGGGTGGAGACAGACTGTGGATGTGTTGGGCGCCTGCTCGGGGCCCTGAGGTCAGAAGGCCTGTCCTGGGACTCAGCCTCACTGTGCTGCAGGCAACGGCTGCCTGACCAGGCAGCTTGACGCTGGTCCACACTGGGCGGGAGAAGCAGTGAGGGAAGTGAGTACGCGCCTGCTCACAACCTCACCTCTTTCTCCAAATGCATGTGTTTTAACGCTATTTTAATTAAAGAGTAATTTAGATGGAGAAAAGGGCACAAATACATTGAGGTTATTGAATTCTTCACAAAGGAGCACGCTGGTGTCACCGACACTGAGACTCAGGAGCAGGACAGCACCCCGAAGTCCCAGGGCCCCCCGCCAGCCACTGCCTCTACAGAGCGGTTACAGCCCCCCGTTTTCGGTTCGACTCTTCTCAGACATAACCGCGCACTGTCAGCCCGCTGAGGGAATAGGTGGAGCGCTGTCTTCAGACGAGCACGTCCAGCCCCCCGGGCAGCCGGTCCCCACACCCCCGAGGCAGCGGCTGGCCAGGTCTCCCGCACCGGAGAGCTGGTCTTGCCCTGCATGTAGCTTCTGGAACTGCTGCTCACACCCTTCGGTCTCTGGCTTCTTTCCTCAGAACCGTGATTTAGGATACTCCTGTCGCTGCTCATCAGGGTTCGTTCTGTTTCTGATGATGCTTCGTAGTCTGACAGCCTCGCAGCTGTTCACCTATTGGTGGAGGAGACATCTGAGTTGTTTTCAGTTCCCAGTTCTTCTTTTTTTGGCTGCGCCACGCGGCATGTGAGGGCAGAGTTCCCCGACCAGGATGGAACGCGTGCCCTGTGTGTCGGGAGCGTGGAGTCCTGACCTGTGGACCACCGGGAAAGTCCCGGTCTCTGGTTACTGTGAATGAAGCCGCCGTGGTCGTTTGCATACAAACACGTGTCTTTTCACTTCTCATGGGCAGACACCTATGAGTGAAACTTCTGGAACTTAGGCTAAGTGTGAACTTGATTAAGAACTGCCAGTCTGTTTACCGTGTAGAAACCGTTTTCCACCCCAGCCAGATACACGCAAGGCTTCCTGTGTTCCATCTCCTTTTAGTTTGTGTTCATGTACGATAATGTCAAGCAGGCTCTTCCTATACTTACTGGCCGTTTATATATCTTTCCTGGGAAGTATCTGCTCGGATATTTTGCCCTGTTTAAAATCAGGCCGTTTGTCCTTCTGCCCTTGGGCAGTAGGGCTTCATGGGTGTCCTGGATACTCGTCTCTTAGATTCTTGTGCCCACACATTTTCTCCCAGTCTGGGACATGGCTGTTTACTTTCTTAACTATACGCCAGTGTCAACTTACCCAAAAATTTGGTGAAAGAATGGTTGTCGTTGGAACTATATTGACTTTATAGGTTAGTTTGAGGAGAATTTTGTCTTCAAAAAATGTGAACTTAATATGTCTGTTTCTTTAAATCTTTGATTTCAGTAACGCGTTGCTGTTTTCAGTGTGAATAGAGGTCTTAAATACCTTTCGTTAGTGTATTCCTGTTCTATGTTTCTGATGTTGTTGTTTCAAAATGTTCTTATTCTTACTTAACATGGGTGTGCACGTCGTGTTTTCTGTTCCCTTTTTTAATTGAAGTATAGTTGATTCACATTGTTTCACACACAGGTTGTTATTGTTGAGTCACGAAGTTGTGTCGGACTCTTTTTCAACCCCATGGACTGTAGCCTGTCAGGCTTCTCTGTCCATGGGATTTTCCAGGCAAGAATACTGCAGAAGGTTGCCGCTTCCTCTTCCAGGGGGACTTTCTGACCCAGGGATCAAAGCCACGTCTCCTGTGTTGGCCGGCAGATTCTTTATCACTATATATGTATTCTTTTTCAGATTCTTTTTCATCACAGGTTACTACAAGATACTGAGTATAACTAAGATAACAGTGGGTCCTTGTTGTCTTATCTATTCTTATGTATGAGAATCCCAGGGACGGGGGAGCCTGGTGGGCTGCCGTCTGTGGGGTTGCACAGAGTCGGACACGACTGCAGCAGCAGCAGCAGCAGTGTGTCTCTATTAACCCCAGACTCCTAACTTATCTCCCCTCTGGTGACCGTAAATTTGTTTTCTAAGCCTGTGAGTCTGTTGCTTTGTAAATAAGTCCATTTGTATCACTTTGGGGGACCCACAGGTAAGCGATGTTACACGGTGTTTGTCCTTCCCGGTCTGACTTAGCTCACTTAGAGTGATCATCTCTAGGCCCATCCACGTGGCGGCAGATGGACTTTTCAGTTGTCGGTGGCTCGGCTCACAGATGCGCAGTCATTCACCCTGTATCCTCGGTGGGCCAGCTCTTTCCTGCTGCCGCACGCCTGCCCCCGCCTGGAATGGTACTGCCCCTCAGACCAGAGAGCGGGCACCCTCAGAGGAGGCGGGCTCAGCTCAGCCTCTCTGTGCGGGGTCCCATCGGTGGGGCTGACTGCCATGTTCCGAGCCCAGGTCTGACCAGGTTTGTGTACCACCGATGAGGGCTGTACATCTGTTAAAGCTTTTAAATCATACTTGACATTAGTTTGTTATTTTGCTGAATTTGACAATAAAAACAGACAATCGTTTTTTAGGTTCTTTTCCCCTCTGGAGGAAGGACGGTCTTTCGATTTACCCAAACATTTTTAGGCGTTGACTTGTTTTTAGAAATTCATCTCTCTCTTTTTTTTTTTAATTACACAAGTGTATGAGTGGTGCATGTACACTGAAGAAAATGAGAAAATTTGGCCAAATCAAGATATGTTTAATTGCCTCAAGGTCAGGAACAAAACAAAGATGCCACTTTCATGACTTTGGTCAACCTGGGGCTAGAAGTTCCAGCCAGAGTGGTTGGGCAAGAAAGGAAATACAGGGCGTCCAGCTGGAGAGAGGGAAGCCACTCCAGCTCTCAGGTGATGTAGACACAGAACATCCTGAAAGGCCCGCAGGGACTGGAGACAGTAAATTCAGCAAATGGATAATCCACGCGCGCTGTGTCCACACGGTGGGGTGTTATCAGCCATAGAAAGAGAAGAAGCACGACATGGGCAGACCCAGAACACATCAGGTTGGGAAAGAAGCCAGACAGGAGGCCACAGAGGTTCCATGTGACTGTGTGATTCGTAAGGAAGAGCAATTTGGGACTCTTCCTATGATTGAGTTAAAGGTATTGATATGGATCTATCACCCTGGACTGTGGGGCTGGACCCGGTGTAATTCAGGGGCCCTTACGAGAGGGAGGGTTTGTCTACAGAAGGCGCAAAGCCGGTGTGACAGCGAAAGCGGGAACTGGAGTGGGGCACCCACAGGCATCCTGGGCGACTCTGGAAGCTGCAAGAGCTGAGCGAATTCTCCCCTGAGCCTCCAGAAGGGGCCCTGCTGGCCTGGCCTGCATTCCCGCAGGACCAAGCGCAGACTGCTGGCTTGCGCTGTCGGAGAAAGCCTGTGGTGGTCTAAGCCAGCAGCACCTGGGGTCTAAGGTGCATGGGCTGCTGTTTAGTCACTAAATTGTGTCTGACTCTGCAACCCCATGGACTGCAGCACACCAGGCTTCCCTCTCCTTCACTATCTCCTGGAGTTTGCTCAAACTCATGTCCATTGAGTTGATGGTGCCATCTAACCATCTCATCCTGTGTCGACCCCTTCTCCTTCTGCCCTCAATCTTTCCCAGCATTGAGTATTTTTTTTTTTCAATGAGTATTCAGGGTTGATTTCCTTTTGGATTGACTAGTTTGATCTCCTTGCAGTCCAAGGGACTCTCAAGACTCACGTGGACATCACTAGGTGGTCAGTATTGAAATCAGATTGATTATATTCTTTGCGGCCAAAGATGCAGAAGCTCTATACAGTCAGCAAAAACAATATCTGGAGCTGACTGTGACTCATATCATGAGCTCCTAATTGCAAAATTCAGGCTTAAATTGAAAAAAGTAGGGAAAAACACTATACCATTCAGATATGACCTAAATCAAATCCCTTATGACTGTACAGTGGAGGTGATGAATAGAGTTGCCCTTGGACGAGTGCAGCCCAGCTCCTCCCTGCTGCACCTTCTCCAGGCCCGGGCCCCAAAGGACCAAACCTCCCCATCCCCAAGCCCTCACCTCCCCAGGGATCCCCTGGGGGCACTCAGATACTCTCAAAAGAGACCTCACTTCCATCCTTCGTCTTCCCATCTCGCCCTCAGCTGGAGTCACAGCCCTCCAACAACTCGCCCCAACAAGGGAGGGGGCTCCTGACAAATCGCCCCTCCCGCAAGAAGCCTCATAATGGAAGAATAAGTCAACCTCCCTGGGTCTCAGCCAGGCCACCTCCACAGCCTGGCTTCCTGCTCGGACCCCGGCTTGTCGGTTTCCCAACCTTGGGAAGTAATCTGGAGAAGACGGCTAATGAGTCACTTCCCAGGAAGTTATGAGACGTCTGCTGCCAGAGTGAGTCACCGGAAACGAGGTGGGGGAGTCGGGGGGTGACCCCCAAACGCACACGCGCAGTCACTGAAAACCCAGTGCCAGCTGTGAGGGCATGAGTGGGTCACTGTGAGCGCGTGAGAGGTGCCTGTGCCTTCTGCTGTGATGTCTCTTTTGCGCTATCTTCTCTGCTCCTGATGGAACATTTTATTGGAATTCAAAGTCCCAAATCTTTTTTTTTTTTTTTTTTTTAGCTCTTTAAGGTCAAAAATCATTGATTTTTCTGTTTACTTATTCTTCCATTACTTTCAGATATTACTCAGCTACAAAATTCCTACTTGGAATCTTAGTTTTTTGAACTCCATGTCAAGTCTTTCCCAGTCTTGCTCTGAATGACTTCCCAGGACCTTCCCTTCTGGTGGTCCTGAGATGCTGTCGTTCAAGGCCACGGAGACTGCCGTTGCCTCCCTCTCTCCTCTGCCTGCCCCTGCCTGATGGACCCGGCTGCCCGGCTCTGAGGGGTCTTTCTCTAAGACAACCCTCAGGGGCAGGTGTCTCGGGGGACAAGGGTCATCTTGGAGCCTGTGGGGCTCCACCCCTGCCCCTTTTGTTGGGGTCCCTTGGGATTGGGGGTGGGTCTGGAGAGGGCAGCATCATATCCAGTGCACACAGATCAAAG
>NW_011494608.1:5966685-5979234 GCF_000754665.1 Bison bison bison | reverse complement strand
CTCAAAGGTGGGGGGCTTCACCTCCTGTGACCCCAGGACAGGTCAGACGTGGCCAGACTTAGGTCCCTGTTCCTCTGGGCAAGAGCAAGCCAGGCCCGGCCTTATCAAGACTGTGGACCCAGGACAGCCCCGCCCCCAAGCTCACCCGGCCCAGATTCCACTCTCAGGGATGGAAGCTCTGCTTTGCAGCTGCTTGATCCACATGCAAGCAGGAATGGCCCTGACACTTGCCACACTGGGTCTTATTAGTAACAGACCCCGAATAAGAAATGATGGGAATCCCTGGCTCCTTGGGCTGAAAGAGACCCGAGTGCTCAGGCTGGTTCACTCAGCATCGTTTTCCCTCACGAAGGCCAGAGAGACTCCAGAGCTGGGCCAAGCTGCTCCCAGCCCCTGGATGGTGCCCTTGCTGGACGTCCTGGGCGTGTGACGGGCGAGGGGCTCCGGGTGCTGGACCCGCCTTCACCTCCATCACAGTCGCACCTGGAAACCAACGATGGGCACATCACCCTAGAGATAAAAAGGGCCCTCAGGACGCCAAGGGTCAAGTTATGGTCAGTGCCAGGAGGCAGGCACACGAGGCCACACGCTCCACGACTCCATCCACACGCCTGCTCCACAAGGCTGGACCCAGAGAGCAGAGTAGCGGTTGCGGGGCTGGAGCGGGTGTTGCTGAGCACAGGGTTCCCGTGTGGGGCGCTGACAGAGTTCTGGGCCTAGACAGAGTGATGGGAGCACAACGTGATGAGTGGACTTAATGCTGCCGAACGTGTACTTTGAAGCGGTAGCTGTTACATTATGTGCATTGTGTGTTCCATGCACTTTACCACAGTAAGAAAAAGAGAGCAAGTGCGGGGGACTGAGGCTCACGGTCGCGGGTGTCCCGTAGGGATTCACCTGGGAACCGACCCGTCTGCGTGGCCCAGACCGGGCCCCTTCTCTGTCCGCCACCATCTTGGAAGCGCTGGGCACAGCTGTCCCAGCCCTGTCCGGTCCTGTGGATAAAGTTGGAGGCAGAAACCTAGCAGTTAAATTTCCCAGATGTGGGTCGTCATAACACTCAAGTGCCCTCTTCGCATCTTGTGTGGGAGACACGGACCACAGTCCCTTCCAGCAGCGACGTGGGAATGGCTCGGAAGCCTGCGTCTCGTGCGTGTGGCTCCCACGTTTCCTGACCCGGGGAGCCTCGTCCAGTGTCTCCAGGGCGTCGTTAGTCTGTGTCCCAAAACCTGGATGAACCACGGTCTCCGAGCTGGGGGATAGCGCTCTGAAGGCCCCTTCCCGAGGCTCCACTTCCCCAGACGCTTCTCCCTGGGAAGAAGGAAAGCCCCTCACCAGCCCAGGTCCACCCCAGGCCTGGACTTGAACTCAGAAGACCGTTCACCACCAGGCCAGGACTGGGGGCCCTGGGATCCAGACTCTGACGTGTCCGGGTGCCCTGAATCCGGGCCAGTGGTAGAGTGGGGCTGGGGAGGGGTGACCTGGACTGTTGTCCTGGTGGCCCCAACATGCCCTGAGGGGCATCTCATGAAAGCAAAGCAAAGACATTGATAAGGAGTGCAAATGCCAAAAATGCCTTTGCAGATGTATGTCAGCAATTCTCTTTTTTTGCTAACCTGAGGACTCATCTCAGTTGGCATGTCCTTAGGTGGAAAGAGAAGCCCCTTCACAGAGCTGGGACAGTCTGTGATTAAGCTGGAGTATTTTCTGGAACTATCCCAGTTTTCAAGATCCACTGAGTAAAACCCACATAAGATGTCTGCACAGTCTCTTTCATCGTGAATGAGCATTAGTCCATGAGGTAGCTAAAACCAATTTATTAAATCATTTCAAGAACTTCTCTAATTTTGATCAATCCTCATCTCGTTTCATTATCTCCAACCTTCCTATTTCCCATTTCCAACAGCAAAAAGAAAACACAGCACGTGAGCTGGTAAACTGATTGTTTTCAAGCAGTACATGCCTTTCTCTTTCTTTACATTCATAAGAAAATCTGATCGTGATGTTTGACAAAATAAATGGATTTATTTCTGGTTTTTATACTCGATCCTCAATCTCAAAAGCCAAACAAACACATATCAGTATACACGTTCACACACATTTACCTAAAGAATGCCATGCTTCCTGTCAAGCTCCTTGCCTCATAAGTGCCTTATCATGCTAGGTACACGTCACATGGTATTATTATAAATTAAATAATATTAAAGAGCATATTGGGCTTCCCAAGTGGTGCTGGTGGTGAAGAAGCCACTGCCAGTGCAGGAGACGTAAGAGACAGAGGTTTGATCCCTGGGCCGGGAGGAAGGCATGGCAGCCCCACTCCACTCCAGCATTATCCACAAATCCACTCCAACATCCACAAAGAGCATATTGATCCATAACATAGACACATTAGTTATATTAGACCTTTATCAGTTTAATTTTGACTACTCTTAGTAATCTGTCTTACAAAATGCATTCCTTAATTTCATCCTCGGTGGGTTCTGTAATATTCCTGGAAACACGTATTAGCATTTGAATTGTGAAACAAACGAAGTCACCTTCTGACAGCAGCCTGCCTCTTTGGCCAACAGATCTAACAAGGAGGATGGGCTCTACCAATCAGATTCTACAGCAAATTTTTGCATAAAATGAATACACTAAATCTCCAGCTCTGAGTTTGACAAAAAAATTTATTTAAAGAAGTGATAAAAATTGTTTAATTAAAAAACATTTTATTGGCAAAAGTGTAAATGAATGAACAGTATTGTATGCCCCTCAAACCTTGAGTTGAACTTGGTGCCTCTAAGAGAAAGAACAGTCATCTTCTGCCTGGGCCATGTCACCTGAATGACTGTCACTTTATAACCAGTGTTGAAGTTACTGGCGTGAGTCACCTAACCTTGTTCTTTTTTCCGGGTATCTCCCTCTGGCTCTTCTAACTCATGTTCAGTTATATATAAAATCTGAGGGCATTCTCTGGGAGTCCAGTGATCAGGACTCCGGGCTTTCACTGCCGAGAGCCCGGGTTCAGTCCCTGGTCAGGGAACTAAGATCCAGCAAGCCGCATGGTGTGGCCAAAAAATATGGAATCAGTTTGTCAGGTTCCCATTTTTAAAAAGCCCCTTGGGGGTTTGAGTTAGCTTTCATGGTGGAACCTCACTCAGGCAGTGCACAGCTCCACACCAGCCGGCGGCCAGCTGAGCCAGCTCCGCTTGGCCCGGAGGCTGCTCGGCCACCCAGGGGCCAGGACGAGGAGCAATCCTGGGCACGTGGTGGGGCGGGGGTCAAGCTCCGGGCCGAACCCCACAGCCGCACCTCAGGCCTCTTAGGACAGCTCTGCTGACATCCTGGTGGCCTAAGCGGGTCACGTGGTTGAGCCTGGCCTCCACGGAGCGAGAAACACGCCGTCCCGTGGGAGAAGGTCCGGGAGTGCTGACTTTGGTCGGTGTCCGGGCCCGCCAGGCCTTTCGTGCAGCCTCTGCTGACAGAGTCGTAAAGGCCCCCGTGAAAGCCAGGTGCTTTCCAGCCCCGGGCTTTCCTCACCCTGAGGGCAGAGCTCACTGAAGGGCCAGCCGGGGACCGTCACGCAGAACTGTCGCGGGGAGGTCGCTACTCGACTTCAGCATGTCACCTGTGAGGGGTCAGGGCCGCCACGCTGCTGAGAGAGTGCTCTCCACTCGCACCACTGACATGGACAGTGTCGGCACTGACCGCTCCAGAAACGAGCCTCGTCTCAGTCGGGCCAGCAGTCCTTCCTGGGTCCTGGAGCTATCCCAAGGGAAGCCCCATTCGTTGCTTTAAAAGACGTGTTTCCATCAGGAGTGCACTTTTCATGGCTAAGAAATACTCCTCCAAATGTATGATATACTTGTGTTTTGATCGGTTGTGAACTGATAATTGTGATGATCAATAAATCCAGAAGAATTGTGTGTGTGTGTTTTTTAACACTTAGAGCCTCACAGGAACTAAAAAAAATTCAACATTTCAATTAATATACATGTTTGTGTTGTAGAGAAGTATGTCGTAGAGTGAGCCATATGACTCTCAAATGGTAGAGATGATTTCTGTGGGTAACAAAGATGTGGCGGGTCTCAGCGATGAAGAGGTTCCTCGTGTGCTGTTTGTAACGTATCGTGGTGAATGTCAGATCGATATGGTATTCATATCCCATCTGGTTACATTTAAAAGTGATACGACAGTTTTATTTTTAAGTGTCAATATTTACAGTATGCCAGAAATTGTATTCTTTGTAGCTATTTAAACTTATGCACTCTTTTAGGTGTCAACTTAATGTGTGAAGGGGATAAAACATATTTTAAATGACTTTAGGGAGTATGTGAACAAAACTGGGGACCAGTGCGTCAGTGAACCTCATGGTCAGAGGAGACCAGGAGACGGGCTACGGACCCCTCGGTGGGACAGCCCCTCCACGGCTGCTGTCAAGGATCAGATGAAGCCGCTTAGTTCAAGTTTGGCCTGAGGACTGAAGGAGGAGATACACGTGGTGCCAAGAACAGACCCTGGGGCCGGAGGAAGCTCGCAAGGCCGGGAGGTGAACAACAGATCTTCGCTCAGCTCTGCTTTCTCACGAAAGGCAGAACGAGACTCTTCTCCTCAACTCGAGAGCCCAGCAAGAAGGTGGATTGAGTCCCTGTCCTCTGTACTGCGTCCAGACATGCCCCAGTTCTGGTCGGCCGGTGTGCACGGCCGTGGAGAGAGGAGGACACAGGGGCCCTCTGGTGGGTGCCGGGGGACGGACCATGACAGAGCGCCCACTGGCATTCCAGGCCCCACAGTAGGAACAAAATCGGTGTCCTCTCGCCATTGACCACACCAGCCCAGGAGGTCCCAATGGGGATGCCACGCTAATCCCACCAGGTTCAGGGTCCATGAAGCTCCACCCACAGCCTCTTCAGAGAAGACAGGCCATCTAGCTTCACCAGGATGACCTTCAGGAGACAGAAACCCGAGCACGGCTTGAAAGTGAAGGTGTTAGTAACTCAGTCGTGTCTGACTCCTTGCAACCCCATGAACTGTCGCCCACTGGGCTCCTCTGTCCATGGGATTCTCTAGGCAACAATACTGGAGTGGGTTGCCATTCCCTTCTCCAGGGGAATTTCCCAACGCAGGGATCGAACCCGGGTCTCCTGCATTGGCAGGCAGATTCTTTACCAATTCTTTACATTGACAAAGAGCCTGGTTCTAGTCAGAAGCAGAGGTGAGGTTCTAGATGTGGGCAGAAGACAAGCATGTGGGCCTGTGACTTCCTCCAGCGTGAACACCCAGATTTACCTCTGGGCTCACGTTTCCTAACTCCCTCAAACCAGGCTAAGAGCAGCATGAGGGCAAGCGGTAAGGGCGGTCAGGATGGCCCCACGCAGAGCAGGGTGGAGGGCTGAGGGATGTTCCCAAGGAGGCAGGCCACACCCGGCTGTGTCTTTACCCCCACCAGCAACAGGATGGCATGTGAAGCTTTTCACGCTTTGAAAAGTGTGACGGCTGGATGAGGGCAGGCCCAGGGGCCTCGGGGGCCGATGTCAACAGGTAGGCCAGGAATTCTCTGATGTTGAAGAGCTGACTTCTTCAGTCATAGAGATGGGTTGGCCAGTGATAGAGAAAAATGTCTCATATGAAACATTAAGGGAATTCCCTAGCGGTCCAGTGGTTAGCACACAGTCACTGCTGGGGGCTTGGATTTGCTCCCTAGTCTGGGAACAGACCACAAGCCGTGCGGTGTGGCCAAAAAAAAAAAGAAAGAAAATCTTTATCTACCCCATGAAAACAGCCTCCTGTGTTGCTGTGTCCGACTCTTTGTGACCCCATGGACTGCAGCACGCCAGGCTTCCCTGTCCTTCACCACCTGCCGGAGTTTGCTCAGACTCATGTCCATCGAGTCAGTGAGGCCATCCAACTTCACTGTACTGTCTTACAAAGTTGTTATTATTTCACCTTCCATGTGAGTCTGGAATGTCCCTGGAATTGAGTTGCGATGCATTTTTCCTTGTGGATCCCTAACTGTCCCAGCGCCGTTTATGAGAAAGCCATGGTAGCCCAGTGCTCCTTGGTGCCCGCTTCCTCATCAGTCAAGCCTGTTCACGTGCGGCTGCTCTCTGTCTTCTCCCATCCGTCTCTGTTGACAGGGCAGTGCCACTGTCTTAATCACTACGGCTTCATAGTAAGTCCTGACCTGAGAGAGCAAACCCTGCCACCTGGTTCTTCTTCTCAAGAGTGACGCGGCTGTTTTTGCCCTTAGTGTTTCCATACAAATTGCGAAATAAGCTTGTCAAGGCCCGTCCCCTTCCCCCACCCCAACAGCAACAACAGGAACAACCCACTGGGATTGCGGTGAATGTACAGATCGGTTTGGGGACAAGTGACATCTTTACGTTAGTGAGTCTAGGAAATGCTGTCTTTCTCTATTTATTTAGGTCTTACTAAATGTCTCAGTCACGTTTTACTGATTTCTGATGTATTTTGCACATCTTTTATTACATGAATTCCTAGATTTTTTGATGTTTCATTCTGCTTACATTTAATTTTAAAAATTGCCCCCAGTACATAGAATTGTGGTTAATCTAAAAATACTGACCTTACAGCCAAAAACCTTGGTGAATGAGATAGTTCATTAGTAGATTATTTCGAAGAAACATCACACTAAAGGATAAGAATGAGAGTATAAAGCTGTTGTTGTGTTGAGTTAAAAATGTATAGTTGTTAGCACTTTATGTGCTTTAATGTTTGCTAAATGGCTTCTCCCTATAGGAAAAATAGCTTGTATTTGTTTCTTTTGACTCCAGGAAACGCTACAGGTTGCATACACCACATCCGTGTTCACCCCCAAGGTCTTGGGAGAACATGCATCAGAAGTTGCAGCAGAAATGAGTCAGTGGCCTGGTGGGGACACGGTGGTCCTCTCCAGACACCTGGGCTGTCCTCAGGCTGGGACCAAGGGAGGCAGAGCCACCCACACCTGGCAGGTGGGACCCGGGCTCCTTCAGAGAGGACCTGGATCTTGCATTATGTTGAAGGGGTGTCAAGTAAGTGTGCCTGCTGGAAGGTGGAGATCAGTGGACATCAGCGAAGATCAATGTCCATGTCAAAAATGCAGCAGCTTAAGGAGAGACCGTTCATAAAGCCAAAAGGACTCACCTTGTCTGGGGAAGCAGAATGTGAACTCACAGAGGGCAGAATGTGACGTGCAAGCCCTCTACCCCGTCCCGCTAGGCACCAGGCCGTCAGACCCCCAGAGCGTGGTGGTGGCAGGTCAGAAACAGGCCCTCAGCGTGTCACCATGACACCAAGTGGTCACCTCCATGGTCTTCCTGCTGGTTCACCTCCAGGCTCTGTGGGGTGGACAGAGCTGAGGGCTCTGGAAGGCTCCCGTTGCCCAACCCTCTTGTCTCTGGTCAGACAACGAGGCTATCTTTCGGCCGCTTCTGTTACCCTCCTAATAAAGGTGGCAGTCGGGAGAATACAGCCTGCACAGTGTACTAAGTAGCCGCGCGACACTTTGGGATGTACACGTATAAAGACATGCCAAACATCACCTGGGTCGCTGAGCAGCTCAGCTACTAACTTAGTTCTTCCGGGAGAGCATGGCATCCCCGTGGCGTTTCAGCTCTTTTCAGATGATCAGCAGTTTGCACTCGATGGGTAATCCCATAAGACACCCAATGGGTCTGTTTAGTATTTCAGTGACAGATGAAGGAAACCAACAAATAAACAGGTAGAGCTCTGCCAGTGCATGTATGTTCCTGGTATTTTTTTTCCCGATAGTCCTTGATGGTAGGGATGGAACTGGCTACTTGAGCAGCGGGGAACGGGGGTTACAGAGAATGGGGGTGACAGGGTTGGTAGTTGACCTACAGCCCCCATCCTTGAACCTGAGGGGGACCACACAGGTGACACGCACACAGCTTCCGGGAAAATGACCTTGCTTGGGAGTTTGGCTTGTACTGTAACTCCCCAGAAAGTACTTTCAAACATCTTAGAAACTGTTTTTTTAGAGGTTTAAGTCTGGGACCTGACTTCTCCAGGCAGGAAACAGACGTTTCTTGCAAGATGCACTGGCATTAATCTAATTCTGTCCTACGGTATCTGTGTGTGTTTGCAGGGGTGGGCTTCTAGCACACAAGAGTGTTTGTATTATTAACCTTTTTGCTTTGAGATTATTGTAGATTCACGTGCAGCTAAGTAAGAAATAAAATGGAGAGATCCCAGGTACCCTTTATCCATCTCCCCAAGGATAATAGCTTGCAAAACTACTGTACAATATCACAGCCAGCATATTAACCTTGACAAAGTCAAGATGCAGAACTTTTCGACCACCAGAAGGGTTCTTCATGGCACCGTTTCATAACCCACCATCTTCCCTACCACCCGTCCCTTTTCAGCTCCTAGCAACCACTAATCTGTTCTTCATTTCTGTTATTCTGTCATTTCAGGAGTGGCATATAAAGCAATCATACAACATGTAAGCTTTTGGGATTGGCTTTTTCTCCCTCTACATAATTCTCGAGAGTCCTCCAAATGGTTGTGCATCATTTGCTCCTTTTTACTGCGCAAGAGTGTTCCATGGTGTGGACCAACCACAGTTAGTTTAGCCATTCATCCGCTGAAGGACATCTGGGTTGTTCCCAGTTTTAGGTTATACAAATAAAGCTGCTATAAATCTTCATATTACAGGTTTATGCGGTAAACACGAGTGGTCACGTCTCCGGGAGAAATGCCCAGGAGTTTGACTTGCTGGGTCATGTGGTAGCTGTATGTTTGATTTTTGAGAAACTGCCAGACTACTTTCCCTGAAGACTCTACCATTGGACGTTCCCACCAGCAAAGCAGGACTGATCCAGTTTCTCCAGGTTCTCCTTAGCTTTGTCGCCGTCACTGTTTTCTAATTCCAGCCATTCTGATAGGTGCATGCTGTTCCCTTATTGTGGTTTGAATTCCAATTTTTCTAGTGGTCAGTGATGTTGAGCCTCTTTTCGGGTGACTGTATGCACGGGCATCGCCTCTGTCGTGAGCATCTCTCCGTTTCTATCGCCCACGTCCCACGTGGATTGTTTGCTCCTCTACAGTGGAATTTTGAGAGTTCTTTCTATTTCTAGATCCTACCCTTTGTCAGATGTGCGCTGTGCAAGTATTTCCTCCTACTCTATAGCTTCTCTTTTTATGCTTTTAACAGAGGCTTTCATAGAGCTTTAATTTTGATGAAGTCTAGGGTATCCACAGTTGTTTTTATGGATTGTCCCTAAGAACTGTTTGGCTAGCCATAGAGCCCAAAGATTTTATCTCTCCATTATTTTTAAAGTTTTATAGCTTTATGTTTACATTTAAATCCTTCCTCTTACTTTGAGTGAGTTTTTTCGTGTCAGTGGCATCCTGGCTGCTCTTTCCTCATTACGTGGAGGAGCAGACACGCTCCGCAGTAAAGTTGTGTCTCCTGGACACAGATTAGGTCATAGATTAGGAAGCCCAGACTTCCGAGTTCCAGGGGATGACAGCTGGCAGTGGGTGCTGCAAGGAGGTGGCCCTGCTCGTTTGTGTATTCAGGATTCTTGACTTAGCCTCTGTTGAGTGCATAAATGACAAAAGTGATTTATGTATTCACACTAACTGGTTTCCGTTTAATGTCGGGTTAGTGTGATGAAATTGCTTAGGAGTGTAAGCACATTTTTCCTGAAATGAAAAAATGTGTTTCATTTGTTCCTGAAATGTTTCATTTGTTCATTTTCCCCCCAAATGAAACAAATGTGTTTCACTTATTCCTGAAATGATAGGATTCAGGGAAATCCCTAGAATCAAAACTCAACACTGCATTCAACGCTCTGAGAAGGGCCGCAGCCAGTGCGCCTAGTCAGTGTTGCTTAACTCGGTGCTTCCCAGTTTATGTAACCTCCTAACCCCTCATTTATCACAGCAGAACATGTTTTTGGAAACTGTTTTATTTCAGTGCCCACGCTTTAGTCTTGAAGAGACAAAGGAACCCTGCATTGAGCGCCTATGGGCCTGATGACCACAGCAGCAAGCCTGGTGTTTACTGAGTGTCTTTTGCTTCCCTGCGGGGTTACTGCTCCAGATCCAGTGACTCCCACATGCAGACCTGGGGGATCCCTGGCTGTGACTACAGCCCTGCAGGTCTAGCCAGGCAGAGGGATCCATATAGGATTCAAGTATGTAGGGAGCAGTGAATTACATCAGGGAGAAAGACTGGGCCCCAGAAGACCCTCGAATCCACCCTGTGTGGTCAACACCCAAATGTTGGATGAAGACCTGGAGGAACAGAGATGGGCCTAGAAGCGTTTCACACACAGCTGAGTGGACTGGACTAAGTGGGTTAAGTAAACTCACTCCTCAGGGGAGAGGCAGAAGGCAGAGGGGCCTGGATTTTTTTTTCCCGTGGATGGTGAATACTGGCGTACTGGGGACACAGGAGAAAGAGCTGGGAGGAGGAGATAGGAGAGGGACGTGGCTTCACGAGGTAGGCCTGGAACTAGTGGGACACAAGGAGAGAGAAAGCAGCTGGATGCCCGCCACCCGGAGAGGTGGGCGAGGGGGTCCCCTCGAGGGGGAGTGGGAGTGGTGGGCAGACTTGCCCACTCTCTGCGGAGAAGGGCTCAGGAGACCTGGTCTGGCTGGACTTTCAGAGGAGCCCTTGCAACAAAGTTACCGAACACAAGCGATCAAAGAAGCGGAAGGCAGAGCTCAAAGGAAGGGAGGCCGCAATTGTAGCAGAGTGGTGAGGCCTAGGAAGCTGAAAATAGTGCGGTGGGAACTCGAGGGAGCCGGGCGGAACCGAGCAGTACTAGGCGTGAAGGGTTCCTAACTAGAGTGACAACATTTATGATTATGATTTTTAAATGTCTTTATAGTGGAGAAGGCAATGGCACCCCACTCCAGTACTCTTGCCTGGCAAACCCCATGGACGGAGGAGCCTGGTGGGCTGCAGTCCATGGGGTCGCTAAGAGTCGGAAACGACTGAGAGACTTCACTTTCACTTTTCACTTTCATGCATTGGAGAAGGAAATGGCAACTCACTCCAGTGTTCTTGCCTGGAGAATCCCAGGGACGGGGGAGCCTGATGGGCTGCTGTCTATGAGGTCACACAGAGTTGGACATGACTGAAGAGACTTAGCAGCAGCAGCAGTGAAATATAGCAAAGGTACAGAAAAGTATATACAAATAAATGGGCAGCTTAAGAGACTTGCATAATGAGCAGTGCCGTCAGGGGCAGGGCGGCTTCAGCCCACAGCCCCAGGCCTCTGGTGGTCTCAGCACCCCTACCCCTAGAAGGACCCCCGTTCTAACGCTTAGGTAACCACCTTTTCCTTACTTCAGCGTTTTGCTGCTCAATGATGTTTCCCTGAACGATGTCGTTCGATTTGCCTAGTTTTAGAACTTTCATAAATGGACTCATGCAGTATCTTTTCTGGCTTCTTTCACTCAACCTTGGAGAGATTCATCCACTTTGTCCTACTTCGATGAAGGGTGTTCATTTCCATCGCTAGATTCCACCCGGTGAGCAAACATCACCTGTTTTAAGGCTGATGGCACATCTGGGTGGTACCCAGTCCCACCCTGGCGTGCCTTCTTACCCAGGCTACCTGGGCTCCTAAACACACATTCAGCTGAGCGAGTAGCTGCCTAGGGTCACCGTGGATTTGTTTCCACAGCATGACGGTCAGGTGGAGAGGTGGTCTGGGTCCCTATGAGGATGCGGGTGGTGGACAGAGGATTAGACAGGGAAGAATGGACACCTCTGAGGCTGATGCCATGGGACCCCTTCATTCATATCAATTATTTGGTGAAGATGGAAGCCCTTTTAAGTTTCTTTCTGGAGGACAGGTGGATTCTCTTGCATTTATTTAAGAATGTCCTTGAGCATTGCAGAGAGAGAAACAAACCTATTGGATGCTTGCAGGCAGAACTCCTGTTCATCTTTGTACCATCCTAGGCCAGCGGAACACACGGTCACAGGCACTGGGTGTCAGATAATACTTGCTTACCCGAGGAAGAAAGGAGCAGGCAAGTATGTTAAAACGATGACAGGCAATTTCGGATTGTATTTCACCTTCCGGTTTCTAATCCCTCATCAAGCAGGGGAGAAAGGTGTTGACCTATGGCTGGCCTGCCTGGAAATGGCTCCGAAAAGCAGAAACTGGATGCAGGGGTTTGGCTGGAGGGAGAACGTTTCTGCACGAGGGGGGCGAACACAGAGATGTACGGGGGAGCACGAGGGGGTCCGATATAGGGTCCCAAGTAAAGGAACAGGGGAGGCCCCGAGGGCTGGAATGAGGAGTTACAGTTTGATCTGATCACTGATAGCGGCTAAAATTGACCAAAACCTCAAGCTCTTTACAGGAATTCTCTAGGTAGGTTCTTCGCCGGGAGGTGGCGGTGTGGTAGTGTGCTAGGACCCGGGCGCGTTCAAGTTCAAGCTCCGGGTCCGGAGGAACCTTCGCGACATTCACATTTCCTTTATTGCATAAAAGAGCCCAGCTGCGATGCCGGGGCGCCGGGGTGCGGGCGGCACCGCGTCCACACGGGGCCCCAGCTCGCCCGGCGCGG
>NW_011494608.1:5951379-5965589 GCF_000754665.1 Bison bison bison | reverse complement strand
CCGAACTCGGGGTGCGGGCGGCGCGGGGAGGAGCGCGGCCGCTGGGCGCAGACCGAGCCGCGGCGAGCCTGGAGCGCTCTCAGTTTCGTTTTTCTTTTTGCCAGCACTTCTGCGGCCCCTTCTCCGAAGGAAAGTCTGGAAATGCTGAATTTTGGCCACTTCTTGCTGGTAGTTAGGACCGCGGACAGAGAGAGATAGGAAGGCGCCCTAAAACCCTAAACCTGCGCGCGTCTCATTTTCATTCCAGACACACAGGCTCCTTATTCAAGTGTTAATTGCCTTTTACAATTAACTAGAGGAAGGTGAGGAGATGTGCTGATTTCCTTAGCGTATTTTCTCACTAGCCGGCCTCCCTTTCTTTAGAAAAGTTCTGAAAAACTTAGAGCAGTAACACATTTTTTTAAGAACTTTTTTGGGGGGATGCAGAGTAGAAGGGCGATTAACTTTGCTGAGCCAAGAAAATGGTCAAATGTTGTTAAGCTTTTTCCCTTCTCCCGCCAGGCACGTGGCTTCTAAATTTCCCGCTGGCCCTGCCACTTGGACAGGGCATATCCTGTCCCCTTTGTCCACCAGGCTCCAGCGGGCTGCAGGCCCTGCCGGCTCGGTCCTGCCTTTTGTGGGTCCTGGCCCTCCCAAGCCTCCTGCTGCTGGGGCTTTGGCGGGACCCCTTCAGACTCTTCTGATCCATTTGGATCCCTTAACACTTTCTATTCACAAACAGTCCTGTGCCTTGTGAATATTCACTGTCCTGTTTTCTGATGTCACTTAGTTAGAAAGCTTCTCCAAGGCTGAGCCAGAGCAACTTTTAAATTGCTCTCAGCAATTTGATAGAAGAATGGTTTTAACTGTAATGGTTTTAACTGTAATCTGGAAGGTGACTCAGCCCTGGTGGGGAAAGGCCCAGGGCTCCAGTCACAGTCCTGGGGGCAGACAGACTTGGCTTCTTAGAACCCTGGGTGGGCAGCACCCATCCATGATGTGGCAGGGTAGCCCCCACACCTGGGTGAGTGCGAATCTCCCCGCCCATCCCTCTGAAGGAACCCAGCAAGTCTTAGCCACTACACTGAACATTTTTTCAGATTTTCAATGCAAAAGTTGGAGGCCCAGAAAAAGTGAAGAACCTTGGGGAAGGTCAAGCTTTTGTGTTGTGTCTGACGTTAACTGATCCACTGGACAGCTTGCTAAGTTGCTGGTGGTCATTTTGAAGATGGACAGCAGAGGCACAGAGAGGCGATGAGGCTTTCAAAGGTCAGCCAGCCAGCGAGCAGGAGGACGATGTGTGTGATTCCAAGCAGACTCTCCATACACTCCCTTTAGAGAAGTGGCTCTGGGTTTTTTTGACCTTGACCCCCCAAGAAGAAACACCTGTTACATGTAGACTGGACCCAGTGCTCGGGTGTTAGAGTATAATTGAAACATGAGCTTCAGGAAGAACCGCTCGCCAGTGCTGTGTGCTCTGCACTGGGATATTTTCTTGTCTATTTTATTTTCCAAAAAGCTTTAGTTCTCTGCATCTCTAGGCTCGTTCCGGGTTCTCCATGGCTCTTGAAAGAATCTTGCTCTGATGTGGGCCTGTGCATCGTGGCCTGGTGGGGAGGGGGCCTCTCATTCACTGTTCGCAGATAAACCTGCTCTGAAATCAGACAGCTTTGGTTGAAAAAAATAAATGAGTCTATAGGATAGTTCTTAGCCAGTGAACGGCAGGATGGGAATGAACCCAAATTTCAGGCTCTACAAGCGTGCCGTAATTATAAGGCTGTGATGCAGTTCAGTTTTATTCTACACACTCAGGCTTTTAATTTTATTTAAGAAGGATATTTGGAATAGAGTCTCTTCGGTGAAACTCTTTTTAATGTATTTCCTAATTTAGAATAATAAAAAGACATTTGAACTGGATTGTAGAAAAAATTACAAATAGTTTTGCTACTTCCCATTTTAATACCCTTATTAAGTGACTAAGTAAATTAACTTAAAAAATAGAGTCTTGTTATGGACTGTGTTATGTCTGTTAGGAAATGCTATTATGTATGTGAATTGGTATCTGGACTCTAAAGTTAGGTAGTTACTATTAGTTTTTTGTTTTTGTTTATTTTTTTAATTATTCAAAAGAGTTAGTGGTTTAGGATGGGTGGATTCTCCAGTGACCCTGAACTTTCATAGATGAACAATTTTTTTCCCCCCCAAACCGCTTAGCGACCTTAAAAGGAATCTCAGTATTGCCTCCTGAAGGGGGCTTGTTGGTCCGTTTTTTCACTGTGCTCAGACTTCTGTGGGTTACATTCCTCACAGACCTGCTACAGAGTAACTTCTGCCACATGGAAGTCTTGTTGCAAAGTTGTCTGAACAGGATTGTGACTTTAAGAATGAGGGACTCTCACGGTGGTTTCTAGAGTCATTTCACTCCTCCTGCACCCTGCTGCTTCTCTCCCCCAACCCCAGTCATCTCAGAGAAGACCTGGGCCAGTCTCCCAGTAACCCTGCACCTTTGCCGAATAGCAGACGGCGCTTCGCCCTGGGGAGCTGCTGCAGGGCATGGCTGGCTAGCCGTCCAGTTTCCCTTGATGGCTCTGTTAAACCTTGAAGAAGGATTTAAAGTTAAGTGTGAAAGGAAAAAAAAAATGTGAAAGGTTCAGCTCCTAAAACTTATGCAGTTCAGAAGAATATTATTTCCTGTAACTTCAAGTTTGTGTCAGAGTTTTTAAAATGCCAGGAGGGTTTATTCTTTATAATCTGTTACGCAACACTACGGCAGAGTCCCAGTCTGATAAAATATATTTTTGTTTTGTGAATTGCTATCATGAACACTCAAAATGTATCGCTTGACTTTTAAAACAGTATCTATTGTGAAATAATCTAAGTACACAGAAGTAGAGTGACTGGTATCATATGCTCCCATTTATCCATCACCAGCCTCAGCAAATATCAAGATTTTCCACATTTGCTTCACATCTTCCCTTTACCCCCTTTTCTCTGTGGAGATAGTCTAAAGTGGATTCCAGCCCTGTGGTTTCACTCTGAATGCTTAAGTACCGTGTCTGAAGGATGGGGGCATTTAAAACTCAATACTGTTGCCACACTTAACAGTCCATAATCAATTTCTCTCATTATCTCAGAAGTGTGTTTACTTCCTGGTTGTTTTGGATCCTGAATTTTATTAAAAGTTCACACATGAATTTGGTTTTACGCCTTTGAGGATCTTTAGAGTCTCCCGCTACCCTCCACCCCACTGACTTGTAAGATCTCTTCTTCAGAGGATGACTTGTAAGATCTCTTCTTCAGAGGGTGTGTATCTTTTCCCCGTTTCCTTTAATTGTTTCTAGAAAGAAGCCAGCTGTTCAGGGTTCCTGGGCTTCCTTGGGGAAGGCTGATGAGACCCAGCCGCTTGTGACTTTAATTCAGACACACTTATCTTCAGCGACATTTTGGGGCCGGCCACTTGGCATCTTCAGCATTCATTGTGGTAGAGCCCACTTTTTACGCGGGGCTGTTTCCGCAGAAGGGCCGTGGGGTGAAGAGGGGAAGCGCTGCCTGTGCTGCAGCTTCGCTCCTCCTCATCCCCAGGAGGAGGGAAGGACCAGCCGGCTGTGTGGGGAGAACCACACGGCGAGTTTGCTCGCGAGTTTGCTCGCGTCGAGATTGAGGTTCTGGGCGGCTGAGGCGGTGCTGGAGGTGGAGGACGGGGTCTTGGGCTCAGGTGGACACGAGTTCATGGACTGGCCCACAGCCTGGGCTTGGTGAGTGGGACCTGGCGCCCTGGGGAGGGGGGTGCAGCCCAGCGCCCACCCGAAGGCTTTTCTCCACCTCTGCCCCTGAAAGTGAAAGTGAAAGTCTCTCATCTTGTCAGGCTCTTTGTGACCCCATGGACTATGCAATCCATGGAATTCTCTAGGCCAGAATCCTGGAGTGGAAAGCCTTTCCTTTCTCCAGGGGATCTTCCCAACCCTGGGATTGAACCCAGGTCTCCCATATTGCAGGCGGATTCTTTACTAGCTGAGCCACAGGGAAGCCCCTGAAGACCCAGGAAATTACATTTTGCAGATGTCCCAGCAGCTTGTTTTTTAGAAGGAGCTGGAGACCCATTGGTGCTGGGGGTCGGGGCGGGAGAGGACGTTGAGGTGAGCCTGGAGCAGCCCCCACGGAGCACCTTCACTGGGGGTCAGCCCTGGGGAGGAGCCCACGACTGAAACACACCTTGGAGGTCAGCCTCCAGAGAGTGGGATTGCCGGCCGGGTGGGTGGGGCTTTGGGTGTGTGTCTAGGTGAGAGTGTGGGTGTGCTAAAGGGGCCTGTATGATGGACCATAAGCAGTTAAGTTTACCTGTGGTTCCCTGCCTGGTAAAGCTTAAAGGTCTGATTGAATGACAACCTCGCCTTTCATTAACTGTAGTTATGGTTCATATTGCTGAGACTGCAGCTTAGAATTGGGGCAGAAGGAGGCTTCTATAGGTTGTTACTGGGGACTCCAGTGAATTCGCAGTGAAAATTGTTATGTATCCATCTTTAAGAACCCATAGCAACAAACAAACAGAACTGTGGCCGGGTTAAAACCAGCCACCTTAGGAATCCAGGTACTTTCTACCCGACTCTGTCTCATTGTATCTGAATCCTTCTTGTCTCTCGGAGCCTCCTGCCTCCCAGGCAGTCTCCCAAGGGGCATTGTTTTGGGGGTTTTTCAAGTTACTTCTTGGTGTTTCAGCTCTGAGCTCTAGTTCTTAGAGAGTTGCACATAAAAGGTCAAAATACTGAGGTTCATAGGTCAGAGTCATTTGAGATGTTCTGTCGGCTTTGACTCAAAGTAAAACAGTACAGCCTCTGAGAGTCGGTTCTCACAATGGCACGTTCATGTCGATGGAGGAGCTTGAGCCCAGCCGGCCATTCATGTGGTCGAGGGCTGGGTAGGGGCCTTTGTGTGTGAACTGGGGGTGGGGAGGCCCCTGCACTGGAAACTTGCTAAGCCCCTTCTCAGCCCCCCTGGCTCAGCCTTGCTTTAACTGAGCTTATGCAGGACGAGAAGGTGGCAGGGTGTTTGGCGTGACCAGGGTGCTTTGTGGCTGAGGCTCTGGGGGGCGCCTCCCTCTGAGTCTCAGAGTCTGGCTGATGCTCCTGACTCAGCAGCGCCCGTGTTTTTAGGGCCCTCGCCGCTGCTCTCGTGGGCCGTGGGCCCGTCCACGCGGCCGGCCGAGCAGGGCCAGGGAAAATGGAGGCCTTCTCCCGGCCTTGCAGGTGGTGGCATCATCTGCTTTTTGTAGGAACAAAGGAGCAACAGAAGTACAAGTAAGAAGTGGAAAGAAAGCAAAGGAAGACGCTGAGCGGTGAAGAGCACAACTTTGGACAAAACCCAGGCCGTCGGCGCATCTGCTGGGAGCTTCTGGGAGCTAGGTGTCGTTGTGACGCAAGCCCAGAGCACGGGTCCAGGTCAGGCTGACCTCACTCGAGTCCTGGCTCCAGGACTGGGCGCGTGCTCAGCTTCCCTGGACCTCAGTCTCCTCCTCGTGCCGGGAAAGCGCCTGACGGTGGAGGTGTTCTGGTTGGGGAGAGGACGCGGGAGGTGCCTCCTAGTTATTGCGGTCCCCACGCCGCGGTCACTTTATCCTCGGGTCTCCTCTGCACACAGTGGCTTCTCCCACTCTGGTTCCGCCCAGTGACCGCTCCTCTCCGTGACCCTCCTGGCTGACCTCTGGGTCTTTACTTCGCAAGCCCTAAGAGCCACATCACTGATAAACGCCGCAGGTGCCGGGTGGCCACAGCTGCTTTGGAGGCTCAGTACCGGGGAAGTGGAAGGTTAGCCCTGATGCTCGAAGCTCATGTCCCTGGCAGAGTCATTCGGAGCAGACCCAGCTGTGCATTGAAGCCTCTGCAGACAGGACTGGGCAGTGGATGGGCACGGCCTGTGGGGTGACGCTGAGGGAGCTCCAGGCTCTGTCTGCAGGTGGTGAGCTGGTGAGTCAGGGGACGTCGCTCTGCTCACAGCCGGGACCAGGGGACATTGCTGGGACCTTTGGTTCCCTCTGCGTTCCCCAAGCCGCCCCAACAAGTTGCGGCTTGTTAAATGTGAATGCGTGTGGCTCAGTCCACGAACCTCACGTTAGACTTGGAGGGCATCTCAGGGCCAAGACTGGTAATTACAACTTAGCCTTGAGCTGGAGGCGTCGCAGGCTTTTGCGGGTGAATGGCAGGAGCTCATGTGAGGGGGAATGGAGACGCGAAGCAAGTCATGCACAAAAACGGTGGTTGTGAAGTGTGTCTGGGGCCCCTGCCCGGTGCGCTGCGCGGGGCCCTGTGGCACGGTGGCCAGTGCAGCTGCACTGAGAAGGCATCTTGGAGCAACCTGGGCCAGAAGAAGGGGAGAGACGAAAGTCAGGCTGAGCTCGGAGCCTTTGGGGGGACGTGGAGCCCAAGAGCGGCTGGACAGAGTTTTTTCAGTGATGGCTGTGGGCTGGTGGAGTCAGGGAGGTGGCCCTGAGGGGCTTGCACGGGGATGTTGAGCTGGGGTCAGCTGGAACGTGTGGGGAGGAGCCTGTGTGCCATCCCGCCCGCACCCAGGGGCAGCCCTGTCTCCCCAGGAGCCCTGGTCCCCATCCTGCCTCTTGGCTCGATACAGACCCCAGGTGTCTCAGGTCATTTCCAGCAGGCCAGAAGATTCCCGTGAGAGAAGGGGGTCTGTCTTCGCCTCCCCCGCCCCCTCCCGTAACCCCTGGTTGCCAGTGTCCCGCACCACCTGCTCAGTGTCCAGATCTGTTCACAGTTGGTTGAACTGGGATCCAGGTGAGGCCCACATGTGACTGGCTGATGCGTCTCTTTGGTATCAGCTTCAGGGGAGAGCTTCATTGACATGGAACTCGTTACCTCTGTTGCTTAGTCGCTCAGTCATGTCCGACTCTTTGTGACCCCAAGGACTGCAGCCCGCCGGGCTCCTCTGTCCATGAGATTTCCCAAGCAAGAATACTGGAGTGGGTTGCCACGTCCTCCTCCAGGGGATCTTCCCGACCCAGGGATCGAACCCATGTCCCCTGCGTTGGTAGGCAGATTCTTCACCACTGCGCCGCCTGGGAAGCTCAGTATAAAACGCAGGCTGTTTTATTTAGCACATTCAGACTTGTGCAGCCATCACCACAATCTGAGGATGTTTTTGTCTCCTGTCCCCAAAGAAAGGCAGTACGCGTTAGCTGTTGTTCCTCACTCCCCTACCTCCGGCCCTAAACAGTCACACTCTCAGTCTCTAGTCTTCGCCTTCCTCTTCCCCAGTGCTTACTATTGCTGGGGTGAAGACACTGGCTCGTGTGTGGTATCTTGACTCGCCGACTGGACTTGGCTGATGGGGTCTCCTTGGTGTAATTCAGTGTGTTTGTCCTGTGTGAATTTCCTGCAAGTTAGTGGTCAGATCCAAAGGCAGGTTCTACTTTTTTTGGGTTCTGGTGCTTTCTTTTTAGTGTGAATACTACCTGCTGTTGATTGTTAATCGTTAGGTTCCATTAATTCATTAGAGTTGGTACAACGCTGATGCTCTGTTTCCACAACAAAAGCTTCCCTGGCTGGCTGGCCGATCAGGTTGGCTCTGTCTTAAGGCAGAGAAGTGAGCAGCATGAATGAAGGCAGGGCAGCCTGCGGAGAAGAGAGGTGGTCCCGGTAGGTGGGCACTGGGTGTGACATCAGAGGTTTGGGGGGGTGATGCTGTGGGTACCTAAGAGTGAGCTGAGCGTAGGGCTCTTTTGTTCTGTAGGCTCTGGGGCCCCTCTGAGAGCATTTGGCGGTTGTGTTGCAGGAAGGGGGTCTAGCCTGGTGGCAGGAGTCTTCGTCTGTGTCTGGTGGGGTCGTGGTCAGGTTCCCTGTTGGTGGCAGGGCAGTGCTGAGCAGGGCAGTGTGTATCTGGGGCGTGGCGAGGGCTGAAGACCGCGCCCCCAGCTGACCTGCTGGCCTCTCAGTGCTGACCCCAGGGAGGAAGGAGCAGCAGGGGTCAGTTTTCTTTTATAGATATGCTAAATTTAAGGCGATTCTAAGAAATCCGGGAGATAAAAATCTGTGGCCTTCACTTTGCATCTTTATATAGCACCCAGTGCTATGGTGGGGGTCTTGTCCGGATGTCAGCTCCCTTTGCTTGCTGCCCAGGACGTCTTGGTTATCTTTTGTCTCTTTCTGGTGTCTACTGTAGTCTGCTTTCTTTTTACTCAATAAATCCTTATTGCAGTCAACTCTTGATTGTTCAAAAGTTAAACCTGTTGAATTGAAACTTGTGTACGCTCTGAAAACTCTGCCCGCAGCCCACCCTGGTGCTCTGCATCTGGAGTGGAGGGTGACCTCGCAGGGATGCTGTCGAGCTGTGTGGAGGGAAGTGGGTCACGGGGGCCACTTGCCAGTTGATTTGCTTAAATAGACAGTGGAAGCGGACATCCGCGCAAAGGTAGACGTGTAGCCTCTCAGAGGCAGGTGCTGGGTGGTCTTCCCTCCATGCCCCAACCTCTCCGCTCACCTCTGGTGATTAAGCCGGCTCCCAGTGTCGTGAGCGTCTCTGACGCTGAGCCACACTGACCTGGCCAGTAGAGGCGAGGCAGTCGAGGTAACTGCCTCCCTCCTGGCTTCCTTAGATCTTGTCCAAAGCTGTGCCCTCAGGAGACAGGCCTGGAAGGCGCCCAGTTAGAAGCTCTGTGGGCACGTGGAGTGGGAGCCTGAGGAGGCACCCGCGCCTGGTTTTAGCCCAGTGTCTTCACGTGTAAACCAGGGCTGAGTGCCTCCCTTGCTGTGAGGGTGGAGTGCGTTAGGGCCTGTTCACGCCCAGGGCAGGGCTGGGCAGGGCTGGGCAGGTGTGGGATGTGGGTGGAGCTGTGGTTTCACCAGGTATGGGGTCCTGTGATGCAGGGCTGGTGAGCCACCTTCTCTCAGTGACAGGATTCTAGAGGTGCGTTAAGGAAAAGCGCATGTCTGGGTGAAAATTCTCCGAGAACTAGTGCTGTGAAGTAAATAGAAAAGATTGTGAGAAATTTGGTTGTAAAGCTACAGGAGCTCTGGGTGACATTTTCTTTTTTTTTTGTCTTTTGTCTTTAGAAGAAAAAGAAAGAACTGGCTTGGCTTTTTAAGGGATTTGAGTCTCATTTCAGCAGGAGGTATCTCACCTGAGATGGTGGTAGTCCTGGATGCTGGAGCATCGTGGCAAGAAAGGGGCTGAGCCCAGTCTGGGCTTATCACAGGAGGAGGGGGCGCCCAGATGGGTTTATCAGCGTCCACCACGGGAGCAGTGGGTAAGGGTGGTGCCCGCCCGGGTGGCCTGCAGGTTGACATCCCTGTGAGACGAGGCACACCCCGCTGAGCTATCTGATGGTTTCTGGTGTTTCAGCAAGCACTTATTTGAAGAGAAGTTTCTATTTTTTTTTGCGTGTTTTTCTGAAGTAAGATATTTTTAAGTCCGTGTTGTAGAGTGATGGCTGTTGATGAACTTTGCAGAGTTGCTTTCTGGGGTGGGGGTGGTGGTTCTCAGACTGGTGCTGCAGGGTGCTGGCTTGGCCTCCCCGCTCCAGGCCCCCTGGTCCCCTGCTCTGCACGCTCAGCACAGCTAGGAAGGTCTTCCCTAGCCTTAGCTTGGGGACGGGCCTGCAGCCCTTGTCCTCGGCTCTTTCTGTTGCTTGTGTGGTCTGTCCCAAGTGTGTCTGAATGTTAACAAAGGCAGAGAAAAAAGGTCATCAGTGTTTCAGAGAGGCCGTGTTTTTCAGGATGTCATAGGCTCTTTTTTTGATTGAGAGGAGACGCACAGAACATGAGCCGTTTTAAAGTGGACCGTTCAGTGACGTCTGGTGCATTCAGCGTTAGGCACGCATCGCCTCTGTCTGGTTCCAAAGCATTCCCGTCACCCCAAAAGGAAACTCTGCCCATTAAGCGGTTCCTTCCCGTTCCCCACTCCCTCCAGCCCCGGGGACCACCAGGCCTCACTGCCTGTGGATCTGCCTCCGCTGGGTATTTCACGTAAGTGGAGTCATGAAGCACGTGACCTTCTGCGGCTCTTCCCCGAGCGTTTTCAGGGCTCGTGTGTCTGTGTGTCGGCGCTTCGTGGCTGACCGGTCCCTTACGTGCTGTATCACAGTTTGTTTACCCGTTCATCTGTGATCGATGGGCGTTTGGGTGGTTTCTGCCTCCTGGCTGTCGTGGCTACTGCTGCTGTGAACGTTCGCCTATGGGTTGGTGTGTGGCATATGTCTTCATTTCTCCTGGGCGCCTACCGGGAGTGGAATTGCTGGGTTTTACTCTGTGACTTTGAGAGGAACTGACGCACTGTTTCCATGGAGTGGTTTCGGGTTCTCTGCATCCTCACCAACACCGATTATTGTCATCACAGCCTCTTAGAAAGTGAAGTTAGTAGTGTAATATATCACGTCTGGCATATTTTATTACTTACCAAAGTAGAAAAAAATACTAGATTTAGGTGCATTTTGCCCAGATCTACCTAATAGCTGTAAGGTACATCCATTTCTTCGTGCTAGAGTTTAGAGGATGTTTGGAACCTGGACAACTAGATGAACGCAGTAAAGCTTCATAATGTAACAGGGTGGCAGAGCAGGTAAGGGTCCAGTACCCAGCTCCAGCCTGGAGCTGGAGTCAAAAGTGCTCACCTTCTGGGTACATACTGAGTGCCAGCTGTGTGCTGGGCGTCTTGCCCGGTGCCCAGGGAACAGTGCTGGGTGCAAACCGCGGCGCTCCTGCATACCCCCACCCCCAGCTCACTGAGTCAGGAACACAGGGGAGCATCACCCAGTCACCAGAGATCCCTGGGGACGGTGGGAGGAGGGCACATTCCAGAGGGAACGTGATGGGCAGCCTGGCCTGTGGAGGGGTGGTGGCAGGAGACAGGGCCGGGGCAGAGGCTGCCCTGAGCACAGAGGTTTTCATCCAGAATGTTGGGGGCAAGCGTGAGAGATGCACAGCTGCCATGTGTGTTTCCCGGGAGCCCCTGGCTGCTGGTGGAAAACGGGGGGAGGGGGCTTGAAGATGCCCAAGACTGGCATGCTGGAGAGGCTCTGAGGGTGGCCGGCGGAGCACGTGGGGGTCAGGAGGCAGGTGGTCCGGAAGATGCTTTGGGGCTTGGCTGGGCGGTGAGGCGGTGCACCAGTAGAGGTGGGCAGATTTAAGTTGAGTCTGCAGGCTTTGAGAAAAAATTTTGTGTATTTTTTTATTGGATTATAATTTTGAGAAAAAGTTTTAAAAGACTTTTTAATAAGGAAGAATTCAAATATTCAGAGGAGTAGAGACCACAGGAGGCCCGTGTCTCGGCACTCCGCCTGGCTGTGCGCTCAGCCTGGCATCAGCCCCGCCCGGCTCCCCTCCCTCGTTACCAGAAGCCTGGTGTCAGTGCGTTTGTCGGTATTCATTTACTGAGAGGCAGTGTCAGACTTAGGAAAGGAGCCAGAGATGCAGAAGTCCCACACCAGCGTCCCCGGTGTTACCCTTTTGTAGCGTTCGTGCGAGCGCCGTTACCAAAGTGGGGAAACTAGCTTCGGTCCGCTGCTGCGAGCTCGCCTGAAGGTCTTCCTCAGGCTTGGGGTCAGATGACTGCCCGCTTCCTGGCCAGCCCCTGGGCAGCCGGGGGCCGGCCTCGTTTGCCATCCCGGCCCCTCACACCTCTGCACTTGAGAAGGCTGGAGCCCCTCTCTGCCCCGTCTTTTGTGCCCTCCCCGTGGGCGCTCTCTCAGGCTGCGCTGTGTCTTCTCAGCTCACCCCCGCTGTTTTCTGGTGGCTTCCCTTCTGCACCTGCAGGACACTCCAGCCTCTGTTGTGGTTTTCCTGCCCCGCTTCTCAGTGGACATGGGATGTACATGTACTCACACGCCTGTACATACACATAGCTGTTTCTCTGTGTGTGCATCACAAACTGCATTCTCGCTGGCATTGCTGGTTTCAGTCTCGTGTCTCTGGGTTTACTCTAGCTGTCCTCTTTCCTTATTTACAGCTTCTTCATCAGATAGTTGGGTCTTCATCAGATAGTGAGAAGTCTAGGTCTCATTGCCCCCAGTGTATTTGCTCATTTGTTCAGGCTGAGCAGACATGGAAAGTAGTTTCAGAATTGCCCGCCCCCGGGGAGAGACAAGCTGCTACCTGGAGAGCCGGTCTGCGTGTGGCTGCTCACTGTCTGGCCGGGGGCACTCGGTCAGTCCTCCTCCTGAGTTCTCTCTCTGCGCTCTTCTAGTAAATGAGAGATTCCGTTTAGGGGCTTTCCTGGTGGTCCAGTGGTTAAGACTCCAGGCTTTCACTGCTGAAGGTGTGGGTTCAATCCCTGATCAGGGGACAAGATCCACAGGCCACACAGTGTGGCCAAAAAGGGAATGAACTGGGCAGGCTCAGGGACCCCACTGTTGTAGGCGCTGCACTCGGAACCATCAGCGTGGTGACTGGGTGCCGCAGGTGGCCGCCAGGAGGGCCGGCCGTCCCCCGGGGAGGCGGAGGTGCTGCAGGAACAGCGAGGAGCCCGCACGCTGCCCGCTCACTGGCTCGCATGGACCCCGAGGGCTGGGGCGGCCTTCCTAGGCCAGGAGCGGCAGCACGCCCCCAGCAGGGCCCGCGCCCCGCCCCACCCGGGTCTGCCTCGGAGCTTTCTTACTGTTGGGAGGTGACCACAGGCGCTGCTGCCTTTTGGTTCTGTTTTGTTTTGTTTTTAATTATTTTATCTTTCATGATAAAAGGAATACATGCTTATTTCAGAGAATTTAGAAGATACTGAAACAAAAAGAGAAAAAAAATGCACGGGTAACGACCCTTGGAAGAAGTAGTGAATGTGTTTGCTTCCATACGTTTTTTCCTGTACATACATAGATAGCTGGGGGCAGCCTACACTTAAAATTTTGCGTTTTCCCTTTTCACATAATACCATGAGCGCTTCCGAGGGCCATTTACATTTGTTGGAGGGTGTTTACAGTGATGTTTAAAAGATGACGGCAGGCGCTCGTGTGGGGCGGCGGCCTCCAGGGGCAGCCGCAGCTTGGTTCCTGTGGCTGCGTGCCCCCCGGCTGTGGGACCATCCTCACCACCGTCTCCCCTAGGGCGCCGTGCCAGCACTTCTGCAGAGACTTGGCAACGGTCTGGCGGCTCGGGGAGCTCGGGCACTCCGTGGCTGCAGGCCCCTCACCGTCCTGACACGCACTCAGAGCACACACCTCTCCTTCACCGTCCCCAGTGAAGTGCCGAGGGACGGCCGGGAGTCCCGTCTCTCGCCAACTGGAAGCTGCCATAGGGCAGGACCACGTCTCCTGGCTGCATCCTCAGTGCTGTTGCTGGGAAGCAGGTCATTGGGGTCTATCTGGTGGATGGGTGTGTGTGTTGGAGACAGGCGGCTTAGCAGAAACGAAGTACAGGCTCTTAGCCGTGCCTACCCTCTGTGGTTAATTACAGACACCCCGTGTGTCAGGTGGGCTCCGGGACCCCTGTGAGTCCCCCTTAGTGGGCACTGGACCCCAAGGCTGAGAGCCGCTCCACTCCCCCAGGCCCTCCTCTCCTCAGGGGAGCCCCCCAGAAAGCGAGCAGGGCCCCTGCAGCTGCGTCCCAGTTCGCGGCATCTCGTTACTTCTGGTGCCTGTAAAATGGGGGTGATAACTATGTATTCACGTAGAATGATGTAGCAGAACATTTGCGACATACTGTATTATATTTTGTATGTAATATAGAGAGAGATTTAGTTCCAGCAAGTGTGGATTATGCATACTTACTCATAATTATCAACGTCATATAATTGTTTCCTTATGTGTGCTCAATGTGCCCGATTGTTACAGAGATCACATTTAACAGCCGTTTTATTGTGACGGTAAAATGAGTTAACATGCAGAAGTGCCTGCTGGTGCCTGGGATGTGCTCAACGCATGTTACTTCTTATTACCGCGATGATTTTTTGTTTAGTTGCTAAGTCGTGTCTGATTCTTTGTGATCCCATTGAGTGTCACCCGCCAGGCTCCTCTGTCCATGGGGTTTCCCAGGCAGGAATACTGGAGTGGGCTGGTGATGCTGGCGGGTGGAAGAAATGTTGCAGCTTCTTTGAGGAACGTGCCCTTCTTAGGGGAATTTGAAAGTGACACTTAGAGATCCGCTTGTGCCAACGCTGCCTGGGGCTGCTGAGGGCTGCATGAGGTGGGTATGGCTGAGGAGGTGACGGGGTGGGCGGGAGGCTCCTCTCTGACCTGGACCCCAGGGGTGGATAAGTTGGACAGGGCTTGGTCACGGGGGTGCCTGTGCAAAGACACGGAC
>NW_011494608.1:5948573-5951267 GCF_000754665.1 Bison bison bison | reverse complement strand
CCCCCAGAGCTCCCCCCCACTGCCCTGGTGAGCCCCACATCGCCGCACGTCCATCAGTCCATGGGATCGTCCGTTATGTTCCAGAAAGACTCGTCCACTGGGGGCGAGCTTCGATTTGGAGATTAGAGATTGCAAATCGGTATGGACGAGTGGTGTAGCCCGTGTCTCAGGAAGCGCCCTCTGGGGTCGGGAGCAGGTGCTCCTGTGCCTCTGCCTGGCTTTCCCGCCCTGGGCCCCAGTTGTTCGCTTGGACATTGTCAAAGCCATTTCTAAACAAAGCCCAGGAGAAGCAAAGCAGACCCGTTAGTGCTGCAACTCAATAGTGTGTTTTAATTTGAAGCAGACCTCCTTGTGGACGGCGGCCGTGGTGCACGGAAGGGGAGCGTCTCGGCGTGTCACCAAGCTGTGTGGGGAGCTGGAAACCGACCCTTGCAAGAAGCTCACCCCTTTTTCTAAATAAGCAAGACTGCTTCTACTCTAAGCGTGTTAAAGTTTCACCCAACCTGTGTTTACCTCCCCAAAACGTGCTGCGCTCCACAGAAATGACTGTTCTAGCCTGACGCGTGGTGCCGTCGTACCTGGTGCCGGCATGCCGGCTGCCGCTCCACTAGTGGAGGGATCCCCGCTGCTTGGTCTCAGTTCTTGGATGGTGTTTCTGCCGCTGCTCAGACGGTTGTTTCAGGGTCGTGCAAGGTGGGCCGTGTGCTTGGCGGCCCCCCGCCGGGGCCCAGGGCGGCACTGAAGGCCAGCTGTGGGGCCTGGGGACCCGGGTAGGTAGCTGGTGGAGGCTGAGCCCTGCTTGGCCACTCCTGGGCCGCCAGGACCTGAGTGCTGCGTGGTGGCCTGTCACCGTCCACTTTATTGCATTTTTGTTGATTTTAAAAGTGGTTTGTTTTCAGTGTTTGGCCAGTCGATACCTGTATCCTTACCACTGAGAGTGCTGTTCACAGCATGATCACAGGACTCAGGAAGCAGTTAATGGTGGACTGTGCTGAAAGCTATGAATGAGCGAATGGTGCTGGCCTGCAGGGAGTGGCCACAGGTCTGTGTGAGGAGGCGCTGTGAGAATCGCACCCGTGACGCGGCTTCAGCTGCCAGGTATGGACTGTGCAGTGCGGGAGGTCAGCCAGGTGAGTGCTGGCTGCAGCAGCTCGGTGGGCATCCTGCCAGCCGAGTACCGGGCACTCGGGTGCTTTTCGGGTGTGGACTCGACCCTAGTGGGTCCTGTTAGCCGCCCCCACTGTTCTAGAGGAGAGGGAACAGAGGCACAAAAGTGCAGGCAGGGCACACGGTGGGAGGCGCCGGCCCCGGATTCGGGTCTGGGCAGCTCCCTGCAGGCCTAGGGCCTTGACCCCGAGGGCCCTGACAGGTGGCGAGGGCCCCGGGGTTGACGAGCACCCGGGAAGGCAGCCGCCTGGCTTCGCCGTAATTACGCGGATGTGCAGGAGGCTGTAAGGGCGTTCCGTGTAGTAGGGCAGACTTCATTACACAGTAAAAGGGGGAAATGGACTTAGCTTAGGTGGGTCTGCCTTTTCCAGTATTTTGATTAAAGAGCAGTTGGTTGGTTTGGGGGGTGGGGAGTGGAGGCGTGCTGTTTGGATTAGTGGATGCCGACTTGTGTTTTGCTTTCTTTGAAACCGTGGATTTCTGACTCTGGGCCGCGGTGCCCTGGTTTGCCCCAGAGGGAATCTCCGTTAACCACCCTTTACTGACATCTCAGGCTGTTTCTTTTTTCCTCGCACTGCCCCTGCTGCTCACCAGTCATTTTCATGTGCTTTGGTGGAGGGTGATGACCAGGATGGGGTGATGGGGGAGAGGCCTTGTGAAAGCCCAGCTCCTGGATCTCGGCGCCTGTTTCCCCCACTTTTTACATCAGAACGAAGAGGACTATGCCTGGTGAGCCCCAGGGGCCCAGGTGCTGCTGCTCCCCTTGGCCTGCAAGACGGGCGCCACCCTTGGTATGTGTCATCTTAACGGGCCACTGTGCTGAGACCCGGTTCCACCGTGGGGCATGTTAGTGCAGAAGGTGGGGGAGAGGGTGTGGGTTGATCTGAGGAACAGAAGGGCAGGCTGTGGCCCTTCTGAGAGTCCGAAGGGGCCTTCCCCTCTCCTCTGTGGTCTTGTGACCCATGGGGATCCCGAGCCTGGTGAGGAGCGCACTCCGGCCAGTGACCCTCCCATCTAGGTGCCCGTTGGGGATGCTGTTTGCTCCCTGAAAGTGGTGAAGAGAACCTGTTTGCTCCGATCTTGTCCTGGTGAAATGTTGTGTATTTTGAAGTGGATGGTGTTTGTCTTTGACTTGCTGCTGCTGCTGCTGCTGCTGCTAAGTCGCTTCAGTCATGTCCGACTCTGTGCAACCCCATAGACAGCAGCCCACCAGGCTCCCCTGTCCCTGGGATTCTCCAGGCAAGAATACTGGAGTGGGTTGCCATTTCCTTCTCCAATGCATGAAGGTGAAAAGTGAAAGTGAAGTCGCTCAGTCCTGTCCGACTCTGAGCGACCCCATGGACTGCAGTCTATCGGGCTCCTCCGTCCATGGGATTTTCCAGACAAGAGTGCTGGAGTGGGGTGCCATCGCCTTCTCCGGTCTTTGACTTGAGCACTTGATAAATAGTTGTTTAAACTGAAATAACTGGATACACTTGGAAGTAACGTGATGATTTGCCAAACCTCAAAAAAAAAAAAAAAAAAAAA
>NW_011494608.1:5938978-5948473 GCF_000754665.1 Bison bison bison | reverse complement strand
AAAAAAAAAAAGACAGGAAGTGTGCACACTGCATGCATTTCTATTACCGGATCCTGAGAGTTCACTGCCCACACAGACCGGTGCCCACCTTCCCTCTGGCCCAGGCTGTTGGCACTGGGAGAAAGCTAGCAGGGTTCATCCAACGACGTTTGTAAGTCGGTTAACCATTGAGGCCTCTCGTGTATCATTCCAGTTCCTCTGGAACAAGCGTGGACGGCGTACTTCTTTGTTTACTGGTGATCGGTTCTGTGTTTACTCGGGTGACACTTTCTGTGTCCATTTCCCGTCTTGGTGGGTGATTTCCCAGAGAAGGGCTGTGGAGTGCTCAGCGCTCACATCAGCAAGACGCAGCACCGGTGGGGAAGCCGTCTCTGGTCGACGGTGCTGGTGGTGGGAGAGTGCAGCCGCCCCCGCTGGTCAGACCATGCAGCTTCCAGTGTTGCCCTTCTCTGCCTCTGCTGGGAGCCAGATCACACGTGGCCTGTCTGCAGTGCCTCCGTCTACACGGAGTCTCCGCTGTGTCACTGCCATGTGCTGCCCTTGGCTTTATTCCTGGAGAAGTGCAGGGTGGAGCCACCCGGGGGACAAGCCACACCCATAGAATGATCTGCTCAGGCCGTTCTGAAACCTTTTTGTTTCAGGACCTCTTTATATTCTCAACCTACCAAAAGACCCTTTGTTTACATGGGTTAGAGCCACCATTACTGTATAAGATATTAAAATTGAGGGCCTTAATTGATGGGCTGTAATGACCAACATTTAATGTATTGTGCTGAGAAGAAATCCGATATGTATTAATATATTTTTATGAAAGCATTGTTTAAAACCAAAAAAAAGAATGAGGAGTAGTATTGTTTCAGGCTTTTGTAAATCTCCTTTAGATTTAGCTTGATAAAAGCAGCAGTTAGTTTGTGGTTTGTGTCTGCTGGGATGTGTTGTTTGGTTGAAGTATATGAAGAAAATCTGGCCTCACACTGATGTGTGGCTGGAAGGCATGAGTGTTAGTGGTCTTCACAGGTGGTTTGCCACCACGCCAGAATGCAACAAGTTGTAGTTTCTTAAAAGCTAGTTGTCCTGCAGGGTCCAAAACTGGGCCAGGTGAAGCTGTCTGTAGCCGGTGGCCATGTGGCATCCGCCTTGTCACTGGAGGACATCGGGTCTCAAACACGCGGCCCCCAGACACAGGGAGGGGCCGTGCTCAGGGACATCACACCTCTGCTGCGCTCGCCACAGACCCCTAAGTGTTTGGGGGCTTTACGCTCACGGTGGCCAGCACATGTTTTCCACAATTCTAGTTTTCACTTTGAAGTTTGAATTTTATTATTATAGCAAATACTGGCAACTATTTTCCTGGAGGGACAGGTCCAGTTTTGAGAAAGCGTCTGCCCAGCTCCCAGCTCCAGTCTGGTCACTCTTCCTCGAGATCCTGTTGTTCTTAGGGAGCAAGCGTTTCCTGTTTCTCTCTCAGAGTGAAAAGGCCTGAGTCAGCACTTCGTGAGGCACCTACTGCTCCTTTCAGCACATCGCCAGGTTAACCGCCTCCCCGCACCTCTCACCGGGAGCATCTCTGCTGGGGGACCGGTGACAGTCCAGGTGGGGCGCTGCAGCTGTCCCTGCCAGCAGAGAGGGCGTATGACAGCTCAGAGTTTGAGGGACAGAGCTTTAACCCCAGGAAGCCCCTCAGAAGGTCTTAGGGACCCCCCAGGAGTGCCCATGAGCACTCGGGAAGAACTGCTGAGTCAGGAGAAGCCCGCGTTGCGTGGTCTCAGCCTCCCGAACCGTCTTATCCCTGAGCGTGTAGAGAGATGTTCCACTTTGATGAAGTGGTTTCACGACTTACAAGCATGTTTTCATAAAACTGCCCAAGAAGTCAGTCTGATTTGGAGTCTGAGTTCTTGTCTGTGTGGCCAGCTGGGACTGCAGCAGGGGTCTGGGGCTGGGACAGAGCTGGATGGCCTGTTCCGTGGAGCTGGTGTGGGTGGGAGGCCGCAGGAGTGACCGTCTCCGGCGTGGAAGGACACGGGTCATCCGTTGGTTCTTGGTGAAGGAGCGTGACTCTCCCTCAGGTCTCAGAGCTCTTTGTGAAAATAGGCAGCTCCTGTGAGCGGTGTCCTTAGTTCTCTGAATTCTGCTTGTGCTTTCTGAGCAGGTGTTCATGAAAGTTGTCTGTTATGAAAGCCCCTGTGTTTGCCAGCAGGTGCTGATGGTTTTTCCGACGCCCTGAGTACACGTTGCGTTTGGGTGTCCATCTGAGAGAGATCGTCAGTCTGGAAGTGCTACTGTTCCCGGCTGGCATGCAGACTGAGTTTAAAGCGTTTCTGTGGGCCTGGACAAAGAGCCTCCCCCTTCCTGCCACCGGTCTGCTTGCTCTTCATCACCTCTGTGTTTAAAAGTAAAGGATATTCGTAGGTGCAGACAAATGCGGTTCGACTCCACTTAAACGAGAATAGTCAAGTTCATAGAGTCAGAAAGTACACTGGTAGATGCTGGCTGGGGGAGATGGGACGTGAGTGTTTGATGGGGACAGAGTTTCGGTTTGGGAAGATGGAAAACTCCAGAGACGCGTGAGGGTGAGAGTTGTACCACCATGTGGACGTCCTGGGCACCACGGCCAGCTGCTGTGCGCTTAGATATGGTTAGAATAGTATGTTTCAAATTATGCGACTTTTACCACAATTAAAAAAAATTTTAAAAATATGCTTCCCAAAAATGAAAAAATGCTTTTCCATTAAAAAAAGCATGGTGTGTTTCCCCTCCCTCCTCAGGAAGCCGCCCGAGGTGCCCGGCCGGTGTCCTGGCGTGCGGCCCATTGCCTCACTGCGTCTCACAGTGGTGGTTGCAGGCTTCTGCTCGTGGCTTCTGACCTGCCCCAGGAGAAAATGGGCGTGAACGCTGCGACCTACATAGAGGACGCGTTGTAATTGATTGCTGACCAGTGGGCAGCCGCTCCGAGTGCATGAAAATTGCTGGTGAAGAGTTAATGCTGACGCACTGCCGCCTTGTCACAAGCCTGGCCCAGGGACAAGGGCAGGAACCTCGCTCTCGGTGGCCGAGGTCAGCACTGCCCCCTCCCCCAGCCACCCTCTGGGCTCCGGGTGGGGGCACCTGCTCTGGCCTGTCCCGGATGCCCAAGAGAGAGTGGACCAGAGCAGAGGGTTCCTGCTCTTAGGGAGCTTGCGATCTTGGAGGCAGATGGGTGAGCAGTCAGCGGGTAAAGGGTACAGGCTCATGGTCAGGAAAGAGCTCCAGACAGCAAGTCCCCGCGGGAGCCGGGAATGGCAGGTGCCCTGCTGGCGCAGTCCTGTGGGCCTGTGGCCGGGGCCCTGCTGTGGTCACACTGCTCTCTTGGACAGAACCAAAGGTTGCCGGCTATTTATGGAACTCGGTCTAACCCCTGGAGCGGCATCAGGACTGGGATGTCGCCCGGACCACCTGGCTGCTGGCTGCCCGCTGCTGGCGCAACCTCCCACCCCTCCTCCCGGCCCGGCACCTCCCCTCCACCACCGCCACCCCTGGAGCCGCCCCGCCTGCCCCCGGTCTCTGTGGTCTCAGTGTTGGTCCCGGCCCCCTTGCCTGTGGATGGAAATTCCTTCTTTTCAGGATCTGCTCAAAGCAGGTTTCCTATGAAACCCTGCCGAAACCATGAAACCTGGTTGGAATGTCCCGGTCTCCCGCACAGCCCACTGGCAGCCGGCTTGTTTCCTAGTGTTTGTCTCCTTCCCGTCATGTCAGCCGTGACTTTGTAGGCCCGTCTCCCCCACGATGTGACTGGCCAGCCTGTCAGGGAGCCCATGATCCTGCTGAGCTGGTCGATGGGGTCTGGAGGGGTCGGTCCCAGGAGGTGGTGCAGGTGGGGCGTGGAGGGAGGCCCAGTGCAGCGCGAGGCGCCAGGTGGACAGGAGGGGCAGAGCGCTGGACGCGGGCAGACAGACAGGCCTGGTGCTGAATGTGGCTTCACGATCTGCATCTTGGCCACGCTGGTCCTGCGTGGGGGACCCTCCTTGAGGCCGTAAAGGCACCTGTTGAGGCGTCCAGGCCTTCAGGATGCTCTGCTCTCTGATTCTGCGGGTGACCCTGGGGTCACTCTGGAGCAGTAAGCCTCGCTCCTGCTCCCGTCCTGCCCCTTTAGTGTTTAGGACGCCTGGCGTTTTAGGGCTGGTAGATGGCGGGCTGAGAGTGCAGGACCTGCTGGTTTTCCTGGCACCCGTGCCTGCCTGGGTAGCTGCGAGCCACTCCGCTTGGTGAGGTTTCTGAGTGACCCTGTGTACCACCGGCCGTGACCTGCTCTCCGCCCGCACCGCACCGCGCCCAGCCTGCGGGCAGCCAGCCAGGCCCAAGCCACTCCTGGGAGAGGGATGGAGGCCGTGTGTTGGGGTTTCCACTGACGACCGTGGGGACGACAATGAGAGGGGCTGCGGCTGTGTGCCCAGGGGTGAACGGGGCGGGCCCCGGAGGGGGCTGCAGGGAGGCAGGAGGCGGAGTCAGTATCATGAAAGAAACGGCTGAAAACCTGTGTTCTGACTGGCTATCTCTGTCCTATATGACACGGATATTCAAAAAGACAACAGGCTCGTTTTCTCAAGATGCAGCTTTCAGAGCCCCAGGTTAGCACTGTGCTTTCGTCTGTGGTTGTTGAAGATCTGAAGAACCTGCCAGAGCTGACGACCCTGCAGTGAGCGTGTCTCCACCAAAGACCCCGGAGCGGGGTGCTGCTCCTCTCCACGGGGCTCGGAGCTCGGTGCCGAGAAAATGCGCGCGTGTGTGTGTTATAAAGTATATACAACATAACATTTACCATTTTAAAGTGTATCGTTCGGGGCATTAACTGCAGTCAGAGTGTCTGCAAACCGTTGCCTCTCGCCTGGGTCCAGGACGTTCGCATCACCCCTAGCAGAAGCGCTGTGCCCACAGCCCATTCCGTGGTCCTCCAGCTGCTGGCAGCTGCTCCTCGGCCTTCTGTCTCAGGGTGTGTGCCTGAGTGGCCGTTCCATAGGAGTGGAACCAGCCGAGAGCTGGACTTCAGCATCTGGCTTCCTTCTAGGGTTCATCCAGGTTGTAGCAGGTGTCAGGCTTCATTCCTCCTTATGGCTGAACAGTATTTCACTAGGAATGGACCACCTTTTGTTCTATCCACTCATTTGTTGATGGAGATTTGGTGTTATTTCCAAATGTTACATTTTTTAATCATGTGATTCTTAGTTTGCCGTGCCTCTAAGCCTTGCCGTCCGTATGGCTCCCGTCGGGCGCTCGCCTTGCCCGGGGCCGGGAGACTGCTGCCACCGGTCCCTGTTCTGAGCCTTGCCGTCCATAAGCATGCGTGGCTCCCCTCGGGGGCTCGCCCTGCGCGGGGCCGGGAGAGTGCTGCCACCGGTCCATGTTCTGAGCCTTGCCGTCCGTAAGCGTGCGTGGCTCCCCTCGGGCGCTCGCCTTGCGCGGGGCCGGGAGACTGCTGCCACCGGTCCCTGTTTGCTCCGCGGGCGGGGTGGGCAGCTGCAGGTGCCTCCTGGTGGGCCCCCGAGCCCCTCCTCGGGGACTGGGAGCTGCCTGGTCCTTCAGGCTAATTAAAACGTGGCTCATGTTCTTCAGCGTTGTTCCTCTGTGTATTGCCAGGGGCAGTTGTAACCTTATTTTCAGTAAACCTTTCTGGGCTGTAAGGTGTGTGTTTGCTTTTGTTTTGTTGCTCGCACCGCTTGGCATGTGGGATCTTAGTTCCCTTACGAGGGGTCAGACCCACGGCCCCTGCAGCAGAACCGCGGGGCCTTAAACACTGGGCCGCCAGGCAGATTGCAGCTGTAAGGTTTAAGTCAAACTCCGTGAGCATGACTAAGCTATAAGCACGAAAAAGCAACATATTCTGCCTAATTTGTTTATCATATTGGTCATAGTTAGTATATTTCAAGACCTGAAGGCCGGGGGTGTTAAACAGTGGGGAGAACAGTGACTTTTGACACTTGGCTGAGGACCTCCGCGGGCCTGGAGGTCTCCCTGGCCCGAGGGCTCCTAGCATGCCCACTCCCGCTCTGCTTCTGGGCCAGCCGGAGGCCTCTGAGCAGGCTTGCGGCTTCCGCCCCCTCCAGAAAGGTTCCCATCGTTTAGCTTCACCGGCTGCATTGGTCACTCATCTGCCTGCTCACGCCTGCGGGCAGCTAACCCTGAGCCTGGACCGTGTGTGAGGTTGCTGTCGGCTGGTCCCAGGGTTCCCGCTGGCCTGGTGGCTCCACCACCACCATGTCACCCCAGGAAGGTCAGGGCAGGCTGTGCCCCTGAGGTGGGCGGGACCCCAGGTGCAGGCCATCAGACCCCCCTGCACGGCTCCGCGTGGAGACAGTTTGGCAAAACTGCCCTGAGCGAAGGTCTGCCCCACTCTAGGACGCGCGGGTCCATTTGTGTGAAATGCCCTCATAGGTGGAAGGCTGAGGTAGAGCCCATCAGTGGCCCCCAGGGGACAAGGGTAGGCGGGGTGGGAGGAGGCTGCTTGATGGGCGTGTGGCTTCTTCTTGGGGTGATGGAAGTGTTCTGGGAATGCGTGGTGATGGTTGCAGAACATTGTGGATGTGCTAAAAGCGGTAAATTGTATATTTTAAATGGTTAGGATGGTAAACTTTATGTTGCGTGAATTTTGATGTGGTTAAAAAACAAACCCCACCTTGATCATTTCGTGCACATTCATGACCCCAGATTTCCATATGTGGCCTTGAGCGCGAAAGCACCAGCACACTTGGCCTTGAAGGGTGCCTTTTTGATTCCTGACCAGCCAAAATGACATTTGGGGTTCCACTGTAAGTTCAGAGGGGTTCACCAGGGTGCAGGAGACCCCGACCTTGCCTTGGCCAAGCTGCGGCCTGGCGTGGATGGGAGAAAGCTGTGGCTGTGTCATTTCAGGACGGGAGCCAGCACTCCGCACCTGGCACCGTCCACGGTCCAAGCCACGGGCCAGTGTCATTCAGCTTTTTTCAGTCTTCTGAAAAACGCAGAAACATATTTCTAGTATGTTATAAATTGTGAGCCTCTTTCTCTTATAGAAGAATTGATTAAAGAGACCCAACAGTCCTGTTTGATTTTCAACAAATTTACTCCTAGTTAATTATCCTGACTCAGAAAGACCGCACCTCTCCAGGATGCCAGCATTTAGAAGTGAGGTCTCAGGTGTCTGGTTATGCAGATTGGGGGTGTTCCGATTTCTGTCATTTGGTGAGTTTGCTTTTACGTGTCCCCTCAGGGAGTTGTGTTGGCCCCAAGTGTGGGGATTACAGACGAATTAGTGCTCAGTTGAATTGGATTCAGCTGTGAGTATCAGCCACAGGAGCCTTGCTAAAGTGTGCAAGGAAATTTTATTTCTAAAGCTAAAGCTTATTTAGTCTTTTCAGATGCTCTTCTTGGTATAAGGACATTCTGGGATCTGTTTGGTAATAGCATTGTGATGCTTGCTATTCAACATGTGCTTTGTTTTATCAACATTCAAGTAACATTTCTTTTTGAAGTGTTGCGATTATAAGTTAAAACAAACATCGGAGTATTCTTATAATAAAATCTGAGTTGAAACGCTTGGTTTCTAAATCTGTCACTAAGAAAGGAAGTATTCTTTTGCTGCATTACCGTGGCAGTGTTGTAGACATGACCCTGTAGGTTACCCAGCCTGAGAATATTTTGATATATAACAAGAAACCATGTTTTATAGCAAAAAAAAGATATAAAGAGAGGCTGAAGTTTTTCCTTCGTAATGTTTATTTTTAACCTCTGTTTTACTCTATTAAAAAGACTCGTGTTCATAGTAGAAAGCGCAGTGACAGTAGAAGGGTGTATTATTAGTTGGGGCACTTGAAGCCCTAAAGAGACCCCAGCATCACGGCTCCTGCAGGAATCCAAGCCTGTGTGTGAATGTCCAGGGGCATGTGGGCTTCCCGCTCTGTCCCGGGGGCCAGGCTCAGTGTGTCTCTACTCGGGGCAGACGAGGGGCCTGGAGGGGAGGTCCATGGAGTTCCCAGGGGTCCACCCACAGCTGACCTCCTGTCTACACACACCTAACCCTCTGCTGTCTGCACAGACCGTGTGGCTGGGCAGCATATGCCCACATGCCAGAGAGGAGCAGGCAGCCAGGCTGTGGCAGACAGCCAGCAGACTCTGCCATGGTGAGGGAGCGAGAAGGAAATGAGACTCTACGTGAGCTGGTACATCAGGCCACTCCGGTCCTTCAGCCTGCTCTCCGCCACGTGTTGCCCTGAGTGCTGGGTGTGCCTCGTGCAGGGAGGACTCACGTGGAGCATGCCAGGCTGCGGATGCTGTAGAGGCCGCTTGAGCGGGAGCGGGTGGCGGAGCAGACAGTCCGCTGTTTCTAGTCAGGTGGTCAACAGTGTCCTCTCTTAAGAAGGAGAGAGCTAAACAAAGACCTGAAAGAGTGAGCAAGCCACAGGGATCACTGAGGAGAGAGGGTTTCCAACAGACGTGACGGGTGCAAAGGCCCGGGGGCAGGAGCCTGTGGGGCAAAGAGGGGAGAGGCCAGGGCAGCGACAGGCCAGCCCCTCTGGTTGAAGTGGGGGCCGTTGGGGCTTTGAGCAGCCGCACTGTTGGCCCTCCAGTCTGCAGCTGCTGCTTGGACACAGAGGGGGCCTGTTAGGACTTGTAGGGCCATCCGCCGGGAGATGACGCATGACGGCTGGGACCAGCGTGCCAGCAGCAGGGATGGTGAAGCTGAAGGCGTCTGCACGGTGCAGGTATGAGAGTGGAGGCTTCAGTCATAGGCCAGGTGTGAGGGGCAGAGACGGGGCACCAGCACTCTGGCCTGGCCTCGCGACTGAGGTGAGGACGTGGGCTGGGGGTGGGTGTTTGTTAGTCATGCAGGGTTCTGGTGACCCTGCCAAGCGGGTTCAGAGGGCTTGGGGGAGGGCCAGCAGAGGTTCCTGGGGAGGGCGGGGTGGGCAGGTGCCGTCAGAGTCCAGGGGCCCGTCCGAGCAGAGGTGTTGCGAGGGCAGCAGGGGGCTCGGGCCGCATGGACCAGGGAGGGGCCTGGCGGAGGTCAGAGTGCTGGCGGCTGCACGGCCAGCCGTGGTCGCGGGGTGCACTGTGGACGGACAGGGGGCCTGCGGGGCCGCAGGGGCCAGAGCAGCAGCGGGGAGGCAGGGAGGGGAGTGGGCGGAGAGCGCAGGGCTGTCGGGGGGTGGGGGCGGCCTGACTGGAGAGGGAGGTGAGGAACTGGGGGAGATGAGCCCGTGGGGCCAGCTACTGGGCCGCGGGAGCGGGCAGTGGGCGCCAGAGACTGTTTCTGCCCCTGCCGTCTGTTGGGGCTCACTGAGAACGTCCTGAGCATCCTTCTTTAGAGGATGTTTCTCTGAGGCACGTCTGTAGGCTCAGGGCCATCCTCCGTTGATCTTCCTCTTCTCTGGCCGTCTGCTTGCCTCATCGCTGGTCTGTGTCTCTCTCCAGTGTCTTGCCTTTTATCTGTCTTGTTTAAGATGGGAGTGGGCACAGTGTGAGCTGGTGGGGGCGGGGGTGGGGGGT
>NW_011494608.1:5938778-5938878 GCF_000754665.1 Bison bison bison | reverse complement strand
ACTGTGGCCACTGGTCTGCGGGCTGGGGGTCGGGTGGTCCCGGTGAGCCTCCCCACTGCCCCGTCTTATCCTGATGGCAGGCAAGGGGCACAGCCTGGGC
>NW_011494608.1:5937556-5938019 GCF_000754665.1 Bison bison bison | reverse complement strand
TGTCTGGGGACCTCCCCTCTCACATCTGGCTCCTGGGCCGGAGGGCTGACCTCCACCTGGCTGCCCATGAGGGGCCTCTCCCCTGGACAGTGCATCAAGAGGAAGTGTCTGGATAGCCAACCTTTCCAGAGGGGGCGGGAGATGCCTGGACACCCGACCTTTCCAGAGGGGGCGGGAGCTGCCCGGCCGTGGTGACCCGGCTTGTCGTCCCGGTATCGTTTCCGCTTCACTCCTCACAGCCAGCCCGGACACACAGGCTGGGAACATGGACCCCACCTGTATGTGCGGAGGGACTTGGCTGTTTTAAAACAGCTAGTGTGTTGTCCTTCCGAAAACTGCAGGCTTAAGCGGCGGCCTCGTGGTTGGCTGTGTTATCGGCGATGGCCGTCGCATGCCGGGAATTCCTCAGTGATGGGGAGGCGCGCGGGGGGGGGCCTGGTCCCTGTGCTGAATGGCAGCAGGA
>NW_011494608.1:5934917-5937456 GCF_000754665.1 Bison bison bison | reverse complement strand
CTCGCCCTCCCAGACGGCCCGGCCCCCGCAGTCCTGCCTTGCTGTGAGGTGCCTGCCCGCCAGGCCCTGGGAGCAGCCCCTGCCGGGCTCAGCGGGGCTCCTCGCAGAGGCTCAGGCCGCTGGCCTCTGCAGCGTCATCACGGGAGATGCCCCCCGAAAGCTGAACGAGGGGATGTTGCCCAGATCTTTTAGACACTGTGGTGTGTGCCGTGGGGGACTGAACACAGCTCCTCCATCACGACAAGGCCGGGTGGCGGCTGTTGCTGAGGGCAGGACTAATTAATTGAAATACCTTTCAAGTCTGATCATACCTGCTCCTCTTTTGTACCTTACGGGTGGTGCCTGTTTGTGAGTTAACTTCCCCAATCAGCAGGCGCTCACCTGTCGGGATGTAGTGGGTCCCTGCAGGCTTGTTTCCAGCAACGCTGCTGCGTTTTTAGTTCTAACGGCGTCTGTAGATTCCGTCTTGACTCGGTGTTGGTGGCCGTGTCACCTCGTGGGGCAGTTCTGTGTGTGTTTGCGGTGACACTGTGTGTTTCCTTGTCTTTCGTTGCCGCACCTCCCAGCTCTGTTCACGTGGTGATTGCGGGCCTCGAGCTTTGGCTCTATCCTCAGAAGAGATGCTTTGCTGTGGGACTGTGTTCAGCAGGCTTTTTATTAAATGATTGTTACCGGGTCCAGGAAGTCCCACATGCTAAGTTGGAAGGCGCTTTTGTCTGTTTTGTTTGTTTTTATTTTCTAAATTGTGAGAAGATCTCGTTTTCAAACGAGTAAAAAGTTAAAATAAGCCATAGAGAGAACGTCTGCGTATGTGCCACCCAGTTCATCAAAGTAGCTCTTAAACGGTGTGAAGCGCTGGGGCCGCCTCTGTGTGTGTCAAACATCTCAGTTGGGGGCTGCTGCCCAGACCTTCTAGGCTGTGTGACCTCAGCACCCCGAAGCCGCCGATTCCCCGGGGAGAGGCAGCCCCATGGCCGCACAGCTGTGAGTCTCCGTGCTCCTGGCTGACTGGGGTCTTCATTGTCAGCAGGGGTGTGAAGCCTCAGAATCACGCAGTCTTTTCCCTCAAACCCCAGTGCGTCTCCCTTCTAGCTGCGGGGCCCTGATCGTTCACTTCAACCCATGCCATCTATAAAAGGGAGCCGGTGGTGGGGCGCTTCAATGAATTGTTAATTCCAGTTGAGAAAGGGAATCCAGTTCACTGTCGCACATCACGTGGCCGGTGTTCAGTAGGCAGCTCCTTCAGACAGGGTTCGCTCGTCAGTGGGAGTACGGACGTCGTGACAGGGTGCTGAGCTATGACTCAGGTCCAGTAGCTGTCACCCGGCATCTGCACGCAGGTCCGACAGCGTGCATCAGCCTGTGGGACGACAGGCAGCTCGGGCTGCGAAAAGCTCAAGTGCCGTGAAGGACAGACCTGGACTTGGACACACAGCGTGGGAGAAACATCCCGAGGGGAGAGGCGACCTGGGTGTGCAGGCGGAGCAGACGTGCAGTGGTGGGAGGTGTGCAGCCAGGGGGCTTGTGAGCCCTGGAGGTCTGTCTGCAGGGCTTCCGGTTCCAGGGGAAGAAGCAAGGAGCGGCTCACGAGAGGGTGAGGAGCAGAGCAGAGAGTCCACATGCTCTCCACAGAGAGTGAGGAAGGGCTGGGCCGCGTGGTGGGTAAAGCAACCTAAAAAGGCAGTAGGTTGAAGAGGAAGGAATGTGAAATCACCCCACGTAGAGGTTTCAGTGGTGTTTGGTGTCATGCTTGATTAGAGGGAACTGTGTGTAACGTCACACCTCTGGGGACCAAGCCAAAATTCTGACCTGCCGAGTTCTGCTGCCTTGGTTCCAAGATAGTTCTTTTTGGTGCGGTGACTTCAGAACATCTGGCCATCACCCCTGAAGTTGCCTTCCAGGTAGGGATGGCGGGTCAGATGTGGACACCCTGGAGTTCATCCCTCCCCCTGGTGTGGCCGCGTTGGGTGGCTGAGCCGCGTCGTGGGCACTTGGGGCTGTCCCTTCTTGTTCGTCTTCCTCCTCCTCCTGTGCTGGACCTCGCAGAACAGTTGACTTGGTGGTGCAGCCTGAGCATCCAGGGCCACCCGTCAGTTCCCCAGATGGGCAGGTGGCCTGGCACCTTGGTTCTGAGTGACGGGCGTGTGTCAGCAGGCAAGGGGGCGGTGCTGACTGCTGGATGGCAGAAACAGACATTGACTCTTTTCAAGGCAGCAAGGCTGAGACCTCACTCAGAAGCCCTGTGGGACACAACTGAAGCTTTTCATTCTCGATGCCATTTTTTCCTTCCTGGTGCTTTTTCTCTTAACATTCATCAGGCCTCACCGGGAGTGCTGAGAGATCGGGTTTTCGTGGCTTTGCGTTATCTGGAGGTGTGCGGATGCTCCAAAATTGAAGTTAAGGCTTGATGTCAGGAGGCAGTTCCCAGGGAAGAGGCCTGGCGCAGAAGCTGGTCAGCGGCCAGGCCCTCAGTGGGGTGGGAGGAGGGGCGGGGCGGGGACCGGCCCCTCAGCACTGCTGCTCACCTGTGTGTTTGCAG
>NW_011494608.1:5932450-5934817 GCF_000754665.1 Bison bison bison | reverse complement strand
CCCCCGGCGGCCTGCCCCCCGCCGGCCGTGTCGCCATCCCAGCAGGCTGAGCGCTTCTCTTGGACCCAGCCCCTCCGCGCCCCACCCCGCCCCGTACAGGTCATGGTCCCCAGGGCAGGCCTGCGGCGTGGGGATCCCCCGGTGCCACACGCAGACCTCAGATGATTTAGCCTCTGCGGCTGGAGAAGGGGGATCCCGGCCTGAGTCAGCAGAGCGCTGAGCAGGGAGCAGGCCTGCCCCGGGAGCTGCGAGCCACGTTTGCAGATGGGTAGTACCAGCTTCTGAGAGGCTTTTTTCTCATGTGCGGTTCCAGTATGGGTTCCGTATCTGGGCTGGAAAACCCAGACTGTGGCCTTAATCTTGTGTTTCAGATAACATGTGCGCAGGCAGCTTTGGGGCCCGGACGCCCCGGTTCCCACCCTGCCCCGGACAGTGGGTGTCCTTTGGCAGCTCCCCAGGCACTGCTCCCACCTGGGGTCCTGCCAGCCTCCTGGCTGCAGAGTGAGGCAGTGGTGGCCTGTCTTCCAGATGACGGAGCCGGGCACTTGCTGCCTGCCGTGGGCAAGGGGCTCCACCTGCCCGTCTCCCTCTGTCCATCTGTAAAACACAGATGGAAATCTTAACGGCCTGCCGCAAATTCTGAATTAGGGAAGTTTAGAATCAATGTGGACATCTATCAGATGGGGGTAATGATTGCCTACATCTTGTAATCAGTATTTTTCCAATAATAGATATAATGCATTAATGTACAAAATACAGAGGCGTGAAGACCAATCATAGTATGGCCGCTAGGGAATTATCACTGTTAGTATTTTATGATCCTTCCATAAGTTTTGGTGTTCATACCCCTGGGGTGTGTGTATGCGTGTGTGTGTGCGTAAATAGAGGGCAAATGCAATTTATTACATCAGACACTGTTTTGGAACTTTCTGCCACTTGGGTGTTGTTCCAGGTAACAATCGTAGATGAGTGTGACAGGAAATTACCGTAGTGGTATTTTACGTCATTGTCAATTTTATGGTTTTGATTCTATGATAAATGCTCTTAGGTATAGACTTCCCTGGTGGCTCAGAGAGTAAAGCGTCTGCCTGCGATGCGGGAGACCGGGGTTCGATCCCTGGGTTGGGAAGATCCCCTGGAGAAGGAAATGGCAACCCGCTCCAGAACTCTTGTCTGGGAAATCCCATGGACAGAGGAGGCTGATGGGCTACAGTCGACAGGGTCACAAAGAGCCGGACACGACTGAGTGACTTCACTTTCACTTTCATGAGTATTTTAGAATAAGTACCTAGATGTTGAGTTACTAGATCAAAAGGCACATGATTTTAAAAGATTTCTGAGACAGTCCTTCAAAATCACCGAGTTTGGATGACAGTGGTTTTTCCCCCCAAGTGCTAATAAATGCCAGATGGGCAAAAAATTACAGTTTTGTTTGTTTTTGTGTTTCTTTGACTAAAGGCTGAATATATTTTTCTATGCTTTTTGGCTGCTAGAGTTTTCTGTACACACTGTCCATTCGTAGATGCTGCCCATTTTCCAGTTAGTCTTTAATCCTTAGAAATTTAAATTCTGTATCCAGGTTTATGCCTTCCCTGGTGACTCAGTGGTAAAGAACCCACCTGCCAAGCAGGAGACTCAGGTTTGATCCTTGGGTCGGGAAGATCCCCAAGAGTCGGACATGACTCAGCCACTAAGCAACAATCCAGGTTTATATTTTTAGGTTTGTGAATTTATCATGTCTAAATTTTGTGAGTCTATCCAGTGATTCCCTCATAGCCCAGTCGGTAAAGAGTCTGCCTGCATTGCAGGAGACCCAGGATTGATTCCTGGGTTGGGAAGATCCCCTGGTGAAGGAAATGGCAACGTACTCCAGTATTCTCGCCTGGAGAATCCCATGGACAGAGGAGCCTGGCAGGCTACAGCCCGTGGGGTTGCAAGTCTGACATGACTTAGCGAATAAACTACCTACCTACCTATCTAGTGATTCAGTTCAGTTCAGTCGCTCAGTCATGTCCGACTCTTTGCGACCCCATGAATCGCAGCACGCCAGGCCTCCCTGTCCATCACCAACTCCCGGAGTTCACCCAGACCCACGTCCATCGAGTCAGTGATGCCATCCAGCCACCTCATCCTCTGTCGTCCCCTTCTCCTCCTGCCTCCAATCCCTCCCAGCATCAGAGTCTTTTCCAATGAGTCAACTCTTTGCATGAGGTGACCAAAGTACTGGAGTTTCAGCTTTAGCATCATTCCTTCCAAAGAAGTCCCAGGGCTGGTCTCCTTCAGAATGGACTGGTTGGATCTCCTTGCAGTCCAAGGGACTCTCAAGAGTCTTCTCCAACACCACAGTTCAAAAGCATCAGTTCTTCG
>NW_011494608.1:5921086-5932350 GCF_000754665.1 Bison bison bison | reverse complement strand
AAAAAATAAAGTCTGACACTGTTTCCACTGTTTCCACATCTATTTCCCGTGAAGTGATGGGACCAGATGCCATGATCTTTGTCTTCTGAATGTTGAGTTTTAAGCCAACTTTTTCACTCTCCTCTTTCACCTTCATCAAGAGGCTTTTTAGTTCCTCTTCACTTTCTTCCATAAGGGTGGTGTCATCTGCATATCTGAGGTTATTGATATTTCTCCTGGCAATCTTGATTCCAGCTTGTGCTTCTTCCAGTCCAGCATTTCTCATGATGTACTCTGCATAGAAGTTAAATAAGCAGGGTGACAATATACAGCCTTGAGGTACTCCTTTTCCTATTTGGAACCAGTCTGTTCCATGTCCAGTTCTAACTGTTGCTTCCTGACCTGCATACAAATTTCTCAAGAGGCAGGTCAGGTGGTCTGGTATTGCCATCTCTTTCAGAATTTTCCACAGTTTATTGTGATCCACACAGTCAAAGGCTTTGGCATAGTCAATAAAGCAAAAATAGATGTTTTTCTGTGATTAGAGAAATCGAAAAAATTTCATGTAGTCAAGCTTGCCTCTTGTGATCTCCGTCTCTCATCCTATAATTATAAAAGGTTATTCAATTTTAATATATGTCTTCAGATGTTTTTGTTTCACTTACAGATGTCTGTTTACAGTTGGTACCCATTTGGAACTTATTTTTAAAAATGTGTAGAAGCTTGCCTACGTTTTTTAACATCCAGGAAGCTGTTCTTGTCCTCCGGTCCACCTTGTGGACGTGCCACCTCCGCCCGCCCTGACCTGTCCTGGTGGTCTGCTTACAGCCTCTCTGTGCGTCCCCACCTGCCCTCCTTCTGAGGGCGACCGCCCAAGAACAGGGCCGTCAGGGTGCTCGGGAGACGCCCGGTGTGGGGGGCGCTGCGCTCGGGAAGGGCCACGAGCACTGTGCATGGCCAGCTCACACATCTCGTGTGGTTCACACACACCTGCCGTCTCGGGGGCGCCCGAGGCAGCACGCGGTGACAGTAGCAAGACCCGTGTCCGAGACCCGGCTTTGCCTTTTGTCACCCTCTGTCGCCTCGTTTCCCGTCTGTGCACCGGGGTTCTGCTCGCCTCCCCCCGTGAGGCCCGGAGGGGACCCAGCGTCTGTGCCTGGGTCCCGCTGTGGCCATGGCTCCTGAGTCACTGTGGGGGCTTCGCGTGATGATATGCACGTTGCAGAGAAGTCGCGTGCTCCTTTCGGTGCTGAGAGGTGTTCTGAACTAGGACGGAGTGGTCAGTATGGAAGGGCAGGAAGCTGAGTTTTCTGAGCTTTCCCAGCTGCTTTACAGGGACGGTTGATTAGGTTCTTGTATGCTGCAGGGGATGAGAAGGATTTAGGTTCTTCCGAGAGAAAGACTTTCCCAAAGCATGAGAGGTGCCACATGGACTCCTCTGTGGGGGGCTCAGCGGGACCACTTGGGGTCAGCATGCAGCCTGTGACCTGGAGACGCCTGGTGTCAGAGCGGGTGGCTGTGAGGATGACGTGCCGCGGTGCTTGGTCATCCTTGGCCTATGGAAGTGAGACGGGCAGGCTGCTGGCCGGAAATGGAATGATAATCTTCACCCTCATGAAGGCCTCGTGTTTTTGCTCCAAAACACTTGACATCGAGTTATGCATCCATAAAGGCGTCTCTACTAAGAGTTAGTGCTGCTGCTGCTGCTGAGTCGCTTCAGTCGTGTCCGGCTCTGTGCGACCGCATAGACGGCAGCCCACCAGGCTCCCCCGTCCCCGGGATTCTCCAGGCAAGAACGCTGGAGTGGGTTGCCATTTCCTTCTCCAATGCATGAAAGTGAAAAGTGAAAGTGAAGTCACTCAGTCGTGTCCGACTCTTCGCGACCCCATGGACTGCAGCCCACCAGGCTCCTCCACTCATGGGATTTTCCAGGCAAGAGTACTGGAGTGGGGTGCCGTTGTATATTCCCCTTTTCACCTGATCATTCGTTTGTTCATTTATTCATTGAACAGTTGCAGCAAGCCAGACGTAGTCTCTGCCCTGGTGATGCCAACATTGGTGGGAGAGGCAGTTACCAATCAGAGGATCACTGAGTGAATGTAAAATCAGAACTAGTCAGTGCTGCAGAGAAGTGTGTGGGAGAAAGGCACAGATAAGCCAGTGTTCACGTTTTTGTGGGTTTTTATGTAAAGACCGTCTAAATGTTCTGACAAGCGCTTGAAAGAGCCGCTCGTCCACGCTACTGTCATAGCGGTCGTTTGGGGGGTGTTTCCATGGGAGGTAATTTACAATTTACAGGTGTTTCTTTAATCCTTCCTTGTATTTATTAGGGTATTTCTAACGTTGCTGAGTAGTGACAGATGGTGAATCAGAGGGGACAGTTTTAACTTAAGAGGGAAAGTTTATTAAAATACTTATTATGAGGGGAAAAACGTTTTCTTCTTACCGATCACAGAGGTGGTTTTGGGGACCATTCGTCAAAGAAGACTGTTTTAGATGCTGGTTGGAGTTTCAGGCTAAACCACACTAAAACCCACTGCCTCTTGCGTTCTCCGAGTCTGCCGCAGACACAGAGGTGGCGGTCGGCGCGGGTACGAGGCAGCTGGCTGCTCGTCCTGTGGGCACCCCGAGCGCCCGTCTAGCTTGTGGCCCGCGGGACCTGCCCTCACCTGGACGCAGCTGCCTGTTGTCGGCTCTCTGCTCAGGCTGCCTGCGGGGCCCTCTCTTTGGGCTTCACCAGGAACCAGGCTGAGACAGGTGGGGATTTCCCCCGGGGGAGGAGGAAGTGAAGGGCTTACAGGAACTGTGGCCGTGCGAGGCTGACACATTTCCAGAGAACTGCCCTGTGCCCACGCTGGCTGCCTTTCTTGGGGGCTGTCCCCACCCCGTCTCTGGTCTGGGGAGGCCGCCCAGGGGGTCGCCAGGCTCTGCCCAGCTGCCCTTCCTCCTCATCCAGGCAGATGCTGACCAGACCTGCCCGAGGGAGGGAGGAGGAAGTGAAGGTGGGGGCGGCCAGGGTTGGGCCGGGGTAGGATCTGTGGGCCTGGGGGTATCGGGTGGAGGCCTGACAGTCAGCCTCTCCACCACGTGGTGTCCGTGGAGCCTCCCCCATGCCCCAGGCTGCTGCTCACCATCTGCTCAGAACCCTGGTGGCACCAGACGCTCCTGGTTTCCATGCTGCTGGGGGTGATTCCTCCCTCCAGCGACCGGGGCCAGGTTCTCCCTGCCCCGAGTGTCCCCTTTCCTTCATGCCCCCAGGCCTAGGGGGCACTAGCTGCCTCTGAGTCTGGAGGCGTCTGGGCCACAGCCTGGATCCCACCCTGCAGGGCGCCCGCTGGGATTCTGTGCTCCCAGTGGGTGCGGGCGCCTGGGTCTGGGCCTGTGGTCCTGTAAACGGTGTGTGTTTGACTTGCCCTCCAGACGACAGTGTTCTGTCTGTGTTCTCAGAGCTTCGTCCCGAGGCCACTTCCACTTGCTCCACCAAGAAAGCTGATGTGATGGTGTGACGCGGCTCAGCTCAGGCGACTGCAGGAGACCAGCCCGTGTGGGCAGGAGGTGGATTGCCCGGCGGCAGCCGCATGCCCTGGTTTTAGGGGAGAGTGCTGGTCTGACAGCCTCTGCCTTCTGGCCTGTGCCCTCGATGAGGCCTGGTGCGGGGGACGCACAGACCCTGGCGGTGGTCCTGCGTGGCCACTGCCTGACGAGGGACCCTACACGTCGCTCATTCCACGCGTCCGTGTCCTCCTTACAGTGACGTCCAGAAGCACAGAGGAGCTGATGTCCACCCCAGCTTGGCCCCAGGCACGGCATGGGAGGACTCAGTAGCTCTGAGCTGCTTTTATCACTTTCTCTTGCCCTCATGGTTTCTGGCTGTGATACCCAATATAACGAGCACAGAATTCTAAAAGGAAGGTAGAGGATGCGTGACTTTGAATACTAATGCTCATTTTGAGATTCTGGAAAGAGCTTTACGATGGCTTCCTGGTGTTTAGGTGGCAGCTCTTTAATCCCAGCCCCACTGAAACACGGGTACCGGTGGGCTGGGCTTGTGTCCTGGAGGAGGGCCCTGCCCCCCAGCCTCCCACAAGGCTGTGACCAAGCGCAGGGAGCACAGAACAGCCAGTGAGTACAGCCCGAAACCTCGGTCCCCTGCCAGTAGCCGAAGCTGCTTAGTTTAAGAGCCAGGATGTTCATTTGGTTATTGACTCTAATTTAGACCTTTCTTAAGGAACATTTCAGTCACCCGGGAGTGAACAGTCAGGCAGATCTTCTTGCTTTTGAAGGTCAGCTAACTCATAATAAGACGAGGCGGCAGGAACACCATGTGTGAGGGCGGGGCGGTGCAGGCAGCGCTGAGCCTCTTCTGGGAAGCCCTGGTGCCCGCCGCCTGATTGGTACTTCCTGTTTCCAGCCTTTCCCTAGACCAGCCCCCAGACCCGTCTCAACGTCACGGCCCCAGCACTTGCCCAGAGCCCCTCACTGTCCATGACTCAGAGCAGGGAGGTGGGAGGGGGGCTACTTTCTTTCTGTGACTCTAAGGTGACTCATGGCTCCAAGTTCTGTGATTTATTTCAAGTCGTGTGTGGTCAGGGATGCTGTTCTCAGCCTGATGGTGTTGGCTGGCCCCTGTTTGTAGCAGCAGACACCCCGTGAAGGCTGGAGTGAGGCTGCTGCGGGCCGTCTTCTCCCCATCAGATTCCAGGTCCAGTGCCTGACCTAGTGTAGTTTGCAGTTTTTGGAAAATTCAGTTCCACGGGCTTAAGTACTTGGAAAACGGCAGAAATGAAGAGCTTCTCTGAATGGTTGTGCTTGTCACCCTGCTCCCCAGGACACTTGCCTTGCTCTCGTGGCCCTGGGTGAGCTGCGGGCAGAGCCTCCAGGCCCTGGGGCGCTGCTGTCAGGCCTTATCAGAATGTCTGATTTCCAATTCCCGACTCTGCCGTATGGTAGGCGGCCTGTGTGATGAGCAGAAGCCTGGAGAGCCTGTTGTCATGGCAGCGGGTACATCGTGAGCTCACATCACATCAGGGATGGGTGATTACGGGGCAGCCATGGAGACAGAGGCCCCGTCGGCCCGTAGGGCTGTTCCCGGCGGAGGAACGTCAGACCTGCCCACCCTCCACGCCACCGCAGAAACCGCAGAGGCTTTGTGACGTAGCAGCCACCAAAACATCCTCTTCTCTGCTCAGAGACGAGGCCACCCTGTCCCCTTAGAGCAGGTGCTTCCCCGGAGTCTGTGGTCAGGAGCCCCTTTGTCAGCCTGGTGACACGTGTGATGAGTCCCTTTCCAGGGTAACGGTTTTTTAAGGCAAAAGCAGCGCACGTAGGATGACAAAGGACACTGGTTGTATTGAAAGGTTTATCAGAACACCGGAAGCGACACCTAACACGTCACCACGTTTAATCACAGGCCCAGCAGCAGGTCGGAGCGCACCCGGCTTTGAAGTAGCACTGTGACCGCTGCCGCGTGACCGGCCAGCCTGCCTTTTCTGCTCGTCTGGGCGCACAGTCAGACCTCAGCAGGTGGCGGCTGTGATCGTGCTGCAAATGCTGACCGAGGGACCTCAGGGAGGCCGGAGGCGGCGCACGGCTGCTCTCCCTAAAGGGCTTGAGGTGGCTCGGCCTGGGGCAGAGCGCCTGTGCTCTTCTGGCAACAAGGCTGTGTCCAGGTCCCAGCTTGCCTGTTAGTCACCTTTCGGCACAATAGGTGATTGAAGTGTTCTTGTATTTTTCTACATCTTCTGTAATAAGTGTGTGTGTTGATAATCAGAGGGAAGACTACAGTACGGGAAGGATTCACCCAGTCCACCCACGTCTGCCATCACGGGCAGAGAAACGCGGCGGCTGCTTGAATGGAAATGATGCCGCACAGGGGCGTCCTGTGCTCTCGTCAGGAAAGGACCCCGCCGCCAGTCATCTGAGTGTTTGCAAGGAGGCAGACTTCCTTCTCCCGGATGGGGGCGGGGGCGGATCTTAGCTGACTGTGAGGTTGCCCGGTCGCTGTGCCCCCCGCAGGCTCTCCCTGGGCGGTGGGAAGAGCTCTGCTCCAGCCCATGCTGGTCCATGAAGTCAGTGGGCTCTGGGCACCTCCTCGGGCCTGTGACCCCGGCCCCCAGCTCCGGGTGGGGGTTGGGACCAGTGAAGCATTCCTGAGGGCTGGGGTGGGTCTGCCAGGAGGTGGTGAGGCGGCAGAGGTCCCTCGCCCTGCTCTGGGACCCTCCTCTAAACTCTGCGACAGCCCGGACCCTGGGGGCGGGTTTCTGTGGGAGGCCCAGCGTGGTGACAGGCTTGCTCCCTCGGGATCTGGGGAGAGCTCTCTGGTCTCTGTGACCCGGTTACTCACACAGGAAGTCGATTACTCACTAACTACACGCTTCCCTTTCACTGATTGAGCTGTGGCTCTAAAAATGGAGGCCTGAGACACGCACGCTGGACCGTCAGCGGCCTTGCAGCACACTCCGGGTGCCCGCTTTGTCCCTGATGCTGACCCCTGCCCACCGCACCCTGGTCAGGAGTGGACACTGCAGGCTGAGTCACCCACGTGGCGGGGCTATGTTGGCAGCTTGCCCTCTGTGACAGCTGGTGCTCCTGGACGAGAACAGAGGACTCGCCCTCCTGGCCCCAAACGTGTGGCCCGTGCGGAGGCGAGCAGATCATTCCAGACCAAACCATCCGACTGGTTGCTGGATGGGAGATGTGCTGTGCGCGTGGCCTGGGGTCGGCGAGGGGCGTGGGCTAGGGTGTCTGCCGGCAGCTTCACAGGGGGCTGAAGCTGCATTTCTCCATGAAGAGTGGAGGAGGTTTGAGAGAGGCTGGGAGCTGGGGACTTGTGTGCCCGGCTGGCATGGCAGGGCCCTCTTAGATGGAGATTGGCAGCGGGTGCCCTCTTGGGTGGCCAGAGCCGTGGCCACCTGGCTTAACGCTAGCTCGGTGGTGTCTCCTCCAGGAAGTCTGCCCAGGTGCCTGCTCCTCTCACGCTGTTCCTTGGGCTTCCATTTATATGGATGTTTGGTGGTGCCCGCTCCTGGAGCCCTGGGCAAGAAGGTCGACCAGGGAGTTTGTGCTCCAGGGGGTGGGGGGCTGTGTCCTCTTCTCATCTGTTCTCTCTGGTCGCGGCCCCCGTTCCTGCTGTGGCCGTGGAGGGCAGACTTCGCAGAGCTCACCTGGGTGAGGCTGCGCTGGCTTCTCAGCTCCCCCGGGTCAGATGCTACTCATGCCCACGCGTCCCTCCTTCGGGGAGGTCGGCTGGCACCCCCTCCACCTCTCGAGCGTTGCTAGTGGATCCTCCTGCCTGTTTGGCGGTTTACACGCGGGACTCTCTGCGCCTCAGAACAATAGACCCATGGTGTCCTCGAGGGCCGAGGCTGTGCGGCTTTCACGTCCCTCGGCACGAGGGTTTCCTTCCCGAAGGTGCAAACACAGGTCCGCACCTGTTCCCTCAGCTCAGGGTTTACCCTGGGAGTTTATATTCCATACGCCTCCCCACGAATTGTCTGTGTTTTGGTTACTGAAGGCTCAAGGTGGGTAAGAAATGCCTTGCCCCGTTGCTTTTATTAATACAGGTTAGCAGCGCACACTGGCTCCTTGCTTCATGGCTTCTCGCATCCAGGTGGTGGGTGTTGGGGCTGTAGGAGTGCTAAGCTCAGCCTGAGAGGGGGCGCAGGCCGGCCATGTGCCGGTGGCTGAGCTGTGGGGTGAGGCGGGGGGCAGCCTGGGCGTGCGTGGTGTGGGCACATCGGCTGTGTCACTGTCCTGGCCTCGGATGGCTTCAGGGTTCCTAGGCGACGCCTTTACTGCGCAGCTGAGAGGCAAAGTCAGGAACCGCGAATTATCAGGGACCTACTGTGGAGCACAGGGGCCTGTACTCAGTGCTGCACTGTACTCAGCCCGTGCTGCAGCTTCGTTGGGGAAAAGATTCTGAAAAAGGGTAGATATGTTTTTTTATATGGCTTTTTTTGATGGCTCAGGTGGTAAAGAATCTGCCCGCAATGCGGGAGACCTGGGTTCGATCCCTGGGTTGGGAAGATCCCTGAAGGAGGGCATTGCAACCCATTCCAGTATTCTTTTTTTTTTAATCGTAGGTGTCTGTTTAATTTTATTTGTGACTGTGCTGGGTCTTTACTGCTATGTGGGCTTTCTCAGGTTGCAGCCAGTGGAGACTGCTTTTCGCTGCAGTGCTCAGGCTTCTCCTTTTGGTGGCCTCTCTCGTTGCAGAGCACAGGCTCTGGGTGGGTGGGCTCAGTGGCTGCAGCGCGGGCTTCGTTGCTCCCTGGCCTGTGGACTCTTCCCTGGCCAGGGATCAAGCCTGTGTCCTCAGCACTGGCCGGTCCAGGGGAGTCCCCACTTCAGTGTTCTTGCCTGGAGAAGTGTGTGTGTGTGTGTGTGTGTGTGTGTATAAAGGACTGAATTGCTGCACTGTATACCTGAAACTTACATAATCTTGTAAATCAACTATACTTCAGTTAAAAATAATTTTTTTAATTAAAAAAAACTGAAAGCGATTGGTAAGCTGGGAGTCCCTTCCCTGAGGGTTGTGCTCTGGTTCCTGAAGTGCCCCGGGGCCAGATTTCTATGGCTCTGTGGCTGGGCCTTGCCTGGGACACAAAGGTTTAACCTTGACTCCACACTCACCAGGTTCCTCTCCCCGGATAGAAGTCCACCTGAGAACGGGGGTCTCGTGCCCGTGGGCACTCAGTGCGGAGGGCGGAGAGTCTGTCTGTCCCCAGGGAGCTAGTGGGGGCCACTCCTTGGCATGGTGGGGACCCTCAGTGCGAGGGTCCGTGACCTGCTGAGTGTGGAGAAGTAGGCACAGTGATGCGCTGGGTGACCCCCACTCGGACGTGCTCCCGGGAGGTGGCACGTGGGTCCTGTTCACCCTGTGCCCTCCGTCTCTGGGTCCTGGCACGCTGCGGCATGTGGGGCACACAGGCAGCTTGTTGCAGGGATGGGCTGTTGTGAAAGGCTGTGAGTGTGTCATCTGTGAAGTGACACTAGCCCATTGCAGAGACCGGAAGGTCTCCAGGTGGTTTGACTCAGAAAGATTTAATAACCCTTAGAGTATGTTTGTTTTCTCATAGAAAGAAACCCAAATAGAAAACAAGTAATTCAAGGACTCTCTGAGTTTTTTTATGTCAGAAATACAGTAAGAACAGCTTCTGTTATTTTTTGTAGAGTGTTTTTGTTTCCTGTGAACGTCAATAGGGACTGAACTACATGGAATTTTTTTTTTTTTTAATGAGGACTTTTTTGAAGCAAAGATATTTGAGTGAAAATTAAAGGTATTCTGTTATTGGAAATTTTTTTCATTGTTTTTTTTTTTCCCCCCTAAAACCACAGCTTGAATTTTATTAATGGAATTACTGAAAATTTGAGTTGAGATGAAGTTTCTTTTATTTATTTATTAACTATCGGAGAAGGCAATGGTACCTCACTCCAGTACTCTTGCCTGGAAAATCCCATAGACAGAGGAGCCTGTAAGGCTGCAGTCCATGGGGTCGCTGAGGGTCAGACATGACTGAGCGACTTCACTCTCACTTTTCACTTTCATGCATTGGAGAAGGAAATGGCAACCCACTCCAGTGTTCTTGCCTGGAGAATCCCAGGGACGGGGCAGCCTGGTGGGCTGCCGTCTATGGGGTCACACAGAGTCGGATATGACTTAGGTGACGTAGTAGTAGTGTGGCGAGTGGGAGCACTCCTAAATTAATGCATTTAAGGGTCATGGAGGAGGGACACCACCATGAAGATCTTGGTCCCTTTAACGACCCTCTGGCCTTGTCTCCTTTGTTAATAATTCATATTGCTTCATCTTTAATCTCTCATCTGTAAAGAAAGAACCAAAATATACATAGCAACTATGGTAACCAGAGAGGTATATAATGTGGTTTTTTTTTTTAAAATTTTGGTGTATATGTTGCGTTTTTAAGTCATGAGCTGGCTTACTGTTGAGATGCCCCGTTTGTGGGGAGGTGGTCTTGGTCTGTGGTAGAGAAGGGGGTGATGAGCCTTGGCTTCCAGGCTGAGAGATGGCAGGTGTAGTCGAGTGCCGTGCTGACCCAAGCACAGCTGTCGGAAGCCCCAGGGAGAGGGGCGTCGTGGAGGAAGTGGTCCTTGGGATGTGGCATCACGGCATGTGCGTGAGTGTTGGTGTTGGGAGGCTTGGCTTTGTTGACTCGGTGTTGCGAACCCCCTCCTGCGTGACTCTGGTGGCCCGTCGCAGAGGACGCTGGCGAGCCTTCTCCGCCTGAGTTGGGCCTCCCCTGGTGTGAGTGCGGGGGTGGATCCGGTGTGTCTGGGCTCCTGTGCGTCAGGCGCTCTCAGACCAGATCCTCCAGCTGCTCGTGGTCCGGCTGGGGAGGCCAAGGGCCAAGGATACTGACAGCACGCGTAGCGGACTCCTCTTGGAAATGGGACTCAGTGAGCTGCACACAGGCGCTGTGGGACTGAGCGAGCTGCTCAGGGCTCGTGGGCAGAGCCGGTGCATGCAGGGCTCGGAGGCGTGAGCTGGCTCTTGGGGGCGGGGCAGGAGATGAGCCTGAGGCACCAATGCCTCAGTGTTGGGGCTGGGTGCTGGGGGCCAGAGAAGTGTCTGCACAGGGTGAGGGGGCCCCTGGATGACATGTCACCACCAGGATGACACGGGAACCCAAGCTGAGGCAGAGAGAGTGAAGTTGCTCAGTCGTGTCCGACTCTGCAACCCCATGGACTATAGCCTACCAGGTTCCTCCATCTATGGAATTCTCCAGGCAAGAATACCGGAGTGGGCTGCCATTTCCTTCTCCAGGAGATCTTCCCAACCCAGGGATTGAACCCGGTTCTCCTGCATTCTATGCAGGCACTTTACCGTCTGAGCCAAGGTGGATAGGAAAGGAGGCATTCAAGGGAAAAGCAGATGAAATTGATAGCACTGTTGAGCAGTCGGACGCGGAAAATGTGTGGGAAGGGTCTTGACAGCAGGCCGCAGCTCACTCACTGATGGAGGCTCAGGCCTGGGGAGGGTCTGAACTGCGAGGAGCCTGTCATCCTAAGAAGTGAGGAGGGCCGAGCGTGGTGTGCGGGAGGAAGGCACTGTGCAGTGTCGAGGCCGCCAGGGACGAGGAGTGGCGCGGCCCAGAGGGGCCTCGAGCCTGGTGCTTGGGGGGCTCTGCGACCAGGTGGACCCGGGCGGGAGTGGGGAGAGCTCCAGGAGGAGGTGGCGCCGTGGAGAGGGCGGGAGGGCGTGCCTGCAGGGCTGCGGGCTGGCCCTGGGCGGGAGGCGGCGGGCAGCCGGGCCCTGGGTCACGGGC
>NW_011494608.1:5911403-5920986 GCF_000754665.1 Bison bison bison | reverse complement strand
CCTCTTTGTGTTCCAGCACTCGCACCTCCTGCTCCGCCACCGCCACCCATCCAAGGATATGCCTTCAAGCCTCCACCCAGACCCGACTTCGGGACCTCCGGGAGAACAATCAAGTTACAGGCCAACTTCTTTGAAATGGACATTCCAAAAATTGACATCTATCACTATGAGTTGGATATCAAGCCAGAGAAATGCCCGAGGAGAGTTAACAGGTATTCTGTTTTGTCTGTCTTTTAAGAGGAATCCACCCTTCAGCTCTCAGCAGATCCCTTGGGTCCTCTTTCCCTCGGGGGAGCTTCCATTGTGTTCTTTGCTCTTTAACGTGCTCGTGTTGAGATACAGTGAGTGCACGCCGTCGGTGTGCAGCTCAGTGAGGGTTCACCCCGGGAGGCTGCCCCGCGCCCCCCCCTCCGCCCCCTACAGCATTCTGGCGTCTGCCCCTGGAGGCGCCCGGCCCGCGAGAGAGCCGCCTTCACCCTGCTTCTCTCACTCAGCGGGCTGTGAGCCTGATCTGTGGCTCTGTGTGAGTTAAGACCTTCTTGCTCTTGCTGCAGAGGAATGTGTAGTGAAGCGATTATTTCATCGTTCATTTACTCGTTCTTCCATTCGGTGCTCTGGCGCTCTGCTGTGATGAATGAAGCTCCTGGGAACATGCTCGTTCAAGCCTTTCTTGTGGACGTGCTTTCGCTTCTCTTGGATGAATACCTGGGGTGGAGTAGGTGGGTCAGAGGTAGTGCAGCTTTCGCTGCATGGGACGCGATCGCGCCGTCTCCGCTCCTGGCAGCTGTGAGGCTCTGCTGCTCCACCTGCCGCCGTCAGCGCTCAGCTGTTAGTCCTTGTGATTGTTGCTATTCCAGTGAGGGTGTAATGGTTTCTTCAGTTCAGTGTGGTCGCTCAGTCGTGTCCGACTCTTTGCGACCCCACGGACTGCAGCACGCCAGGCCTCCTTGTCCATCACCAACTTATTGTGGTTTAGTTTCCATTTCTTGATAACCAATGAACTGAGCACCTTTTCATGTGTTATTTTTTAGTAAAATATCTGTTGAGGTCTTCCCCCTATTTTATGGGTGGTATTTGTCTTGTTACTGATTTGTGGGCCTTTAACTAGTGTGTTCCAGGTTTGAGTCTATACTGGAAACGCTCTCACCTGGGCGAGGCTTATTTTCCTTTTGTCTAGTTACTGATTTGTGGGCCTTTGACTAGTGTGTTCCAGGTTTGAGTCTGTACTGGAAACACTCTCACCTGGGCGAGGCTTATTTTCCTTTTCACTTTCTGTTTCAGTTTCTTTCGCTGTCCAGTTGCTAAGTCGTGTCCAACCCTTTGCAGCCCCGTGAACTGCAGCAGCACATCAGGCTCCCCGGTCCTTCACTGTCTCTTAGAGTTTGCTTGGGGATACGCACCCACTGAGTCGGTGATGCCATCCAACCATCTCATCCTCTGTTGCCCCCTTCTCCTGCCTTCAGTCCTCCCCGGCATCAGGGTCTTTTCCAATGAGTTGGCTCTTCTCATCAGGTGGCCAGAGTATCAGAGCTTCAGCATCAGTCCTTCCAATAAATATTCAGGGTTGATTTCCTTTAGGATTGACTGGTTTGGTCTCCTTGCAGTCCAAGGGACTCTCAAGAGTCTTCTACAGAAACAATTTGAGAGCATCAGTTCTTTGGCACTCAGCCTTCTTTATTGTCCAACTCCCACAATCATACATGACTACTGGAAAAATCATTGCTTTGACTATACTAATCACTGTCGGCAAGGTGATGTCTGTGCTTTTTAATACACTGCCTAGGTTTGTCATAGCTTTCCTTCCGAGGAGCAAGCCTCTTTTAATTTCATGGCTGCAGTCACCATCCACAGTGATTTTTGAAGCCCAAGAAAATAAAGTCTGTCACTGCTTCCACTTTTTCCCCCATCTTATTTGCCATGAAAGGAGGGGACCGGATGCCATGATCTTAAGTTGAGTTTTAAGCCAGCTTTTTCACTCTCCTCTTTCACCCTCAAGAGGCTCTTTAGTTCCTCTTCACTTTCTGCCATTAGAGTGGTATCATCTGCATATCTAAGGTTGTTTGGTATTTCTCTCAGCAGTCTTGATTCCAGCTTGTGATTCATCTACCCCAGCATTTCACATAATGTCCTCTGCATATAAGTTAAACAGTGGCAGTGTACGGGCTTGTCATACTCCTCTTCCAACTGGTTCCCGTTTTGAACCAGTTCCATGTAAGATCCTAATTGTTGCTTTTTGACTTGCATATAGATCTCTCAGGAGACAAATAAGGTGGTTTGGTATTCCCATCTCTAAAAATTTTCCAGTTTGTTGTGATCCAAACAGCCAAAGGCTTTAGAGTAGTCAGTGAAGCAGAAGTAGACATGAGAGGTGTAGTAAACAGGATTCAAACCTGCCCTGGGAGAACCCCAAAGGATTTCCAGTCCATTTATCCTTGTGCAAACCTGCCAGTGATGAATCCTCCCAGCATTTTTTAAAATCTGAAAATATGCTTACTTTCTCCTCGTTTTTGAAAGATTTTTGCTGGATGTAGAATTTTAAACTGGCAGTTTCCCTCCAGTACCTTAAATTAGATGTTATTACATTGACTTTTGGGCTTCCCTGGTGGCTTAGATGGTAAAGAATCTGCCTGCAGTGCAGGAAACCTGAGTTTGATCCCTGGGTTGGGAAGATCCCCTGGAGGAGGGCATGGCAACCCAGTCTAGTATTCTTGCCTGGAGAAGCCCCATGGACAGAGGAGCCTGGTGGGCTACAGTCCATGGGGTCTCAAAGAGTCGGACACGACTGAGGGACTGAGCATTGTCTTTTACTCCTCATTGTTTCTGATGAAACCTCAGGGATTTGTTTTGTTCTGTGTTTTTAATTGTAGTTCCCCAGTGTGTTTCTGCCTCCTTCCTCCAAATACTTTCTATTTAATTTTGCTTTTTAGCAATTTGACTGTGACCTACCTAGGTGGAGTTTTCTTTGTATTTTTCCTTCTTGGGATCCTTTAGTTTTTTACATTTGTATGCTTGTGTCTTTCATGCTGTTTGGGTGAAATACTGGCCGTCATTTCTTTAACTATTTCTCCTGTTCAGTTTCCTGTTCTCCTACCAGGATTGCAGCTCTGTGTGTGTTAGACCATGTGATACTGTAACAGTTCCCCTTCTTTTCTCGGTTTGGGTAACCTTCATTGATCTCTCTTTAACATCACTTTATTCCTCCCCTCCTCTTTTTTGGTAATACCGGTCTTCTGTGGTAACCGTCCAGTACATTTGTTTCATTTATATACTGTACCTTTTGGTCCTAGGATTCCCATTTGGTTCTTTTTCATAGTTTACTTTCTCTGCTATTTCTCATCTGTTCTTTCTCATCTTTTTTCTTGATGACTTTGAATGTATTTGTAGTGATAGCATATTTATTATAGTAGCTCGTGTCTGCTAATTACAACATATGGGTCATCGCAGGGGTTGTTTCTATGGCAGGTTTTCCCTTAAATTACACGGCACCTCTCTTTGCTTACTCACTTGGATCGTGGATTTTTGTTCACTGAACATCATGTATTTGCTATTTTCTCTGGTACCCAGCTGCACAGATTCCTACCTCTTCTGCTCCTGTCTCCTCTGGACGAGACGGCTGCTGTCTATGCTCCTGTCTCATGCTGTGGTTTGGAAATTACTCTCGGCAGTGAACGTGTGATTCCCTCCCCCACTAGTCACAGTCCTAAACCGCCGGATTTCCAGGGCCACAAATGCTCCTCACGTTTTCACTAGTTTTGTAGGATGGGAGGAAAAGTCTTCGTACTTTGTCATGGTCAGAAACAGCATTCTGAGTTGCAGTTTGAGAAGTCAGATTGGTTACGTGGTTTGTGCTGGTACCCTATAAAGTACTCTTGGCTGTAAATTTTTTCCTGATGAGTCTTTGTAAGAGAAAGAATGCTTGGGGGTTGTTTTCCTTTATCTGTAAAACTTAACAGTTGGATGCACTCAATGTGGCCGGTACACATTGGTTCACTTTTTAGAAAGTGACTTGGTGTACATGTTAAAATAAAAATAGTACACACCCTTTGACCCACCAATTCTATTTCTGTGTATTTATCCCCAAAAGACATGTCTCCAAAGAAACAATACTTGACAGTTATATGAGGTCCTTTAAATATGTGCTTACTAAGAAATGTGTGTGTAAACAGAATTTTGGGCACGACTGGTTGAGACGGCTTTGTTTACTAAAGGTCTTCTGGATCTTGAACGTGCCTTACATGCTTTGAGACGCTCTGTGAACGGGCTTGTCTGATTTTGAGTCTCCTTGGGACAGAATCCTGTGAGAATCTGTGATTTGGATATACTCTTAGAGCCGGAACGAAGGCGTGGAAAAGCACGTTTCCTGAACTTTGGATTGGCGTGGCAGCAGTGGGCTCTTATTATGCCATCAACCACAGTTTACAGGAAGCTTTCTTTTATGAAAATAGGCGTGATTAAGGTTTTGTCATCTGGCAGCAGAAAAAGGCTGATGGTGATTAAAATGGGATGCTTTTACCTGACTGTACTCCCACAGACCTGTTGTCGTTATGACTGCAAGGTTCTGAAGTTGCCCCATGTCTGGAAATTGCCTTGAGTCAAGCAGGAAGTAGCCCAGATGAGTCTCAAGCTGCATTTTGTGGCCAGGCCCACCCAGGTGCTGCGAGTGTGCCGTGCGGCTCCCCTGGGTTTAGAGCCACCTGGGAGTTGCTGCCTACTTCCATGTATGTGCCTTCAGCGTTCATTTTGCTGGTAATTCTGACGGACCTTGGCTCAGGTTCAATCTCAAAATTGGAATCAATCATAATAGCTTGGGAAAACATCAGAAGTAAAGTTTTTGTATTAGAAGAACCCACGACATGCTAGCACTTTGACATAGTCCCGCTCTCCAACCATGCTACCATTGTGAAACCTCCACTGTGCCAGTGGGCTACTGTGGGGGCCGAGGGAGACGCGGCTCGTGTCCCCAGTGGGCAAGTGGACAGTGGCAAGGCTGCGCTGAAAGACGGGAGCCCGAAGTGGGAGGGAGTCAGACGCAGGAGGTCCATGCCGCGGGCTGTCCCCCAGACTGACGCCGTTCAGGGAGTCCTCAGAATCCCATGTGCTTCCACGCTGCAGTCTGTGTTAAAGCATGTGTCAGTTCTGAGTTCCCGAAACTTGTGCAGTGCACACAGTAGATAGTTAACATCCGACCCTGAGGCTTCATGCAGCCCTGGGAGGAAAATGCCGTCTACACACGTTCTGATGAGTCATGAATACTAGCCCAGTGCGCCCTCGTCCCTGGCAGCACAGTCACCGTCCTGAGTGGTGCTGTGGGAGGGGGTTCAGTATAAGGCAGGGCCCCTCAGGAGGCTTCCAGTGTCACTGTGGCTGCAGCTGGGCGCCGGCAGCAGCCAGTGCCCAGGGCTGGTCCAGGCCATGCAGGCCTTTCCGCCAGCACCGGAAACCTTGCCAGGAGGTCAGAATTAGTACTTCCGTTCTCAGACGCACAGGATGGGCGGCTTGAAGGAAGAAGGTGTGCTCCTGATCTCTGACTGTCCCTTCCCTCTTACTCCTCTTGAGCCCGGTCAAGTGGCTCCTGAAGAACACGGAGCAGGAGCTCAGTCTGTGCAGGGGAAGCGTGGGCGGTGCAGCCTGGCCGTGCGGTTTGCAGCCTGCTGCTCATGGGAGGAGATGTGCACCCGTCCAGACTTCTCAGAAGGTGGCTTAGTGCCCCATATACCTTTGACTCACCAATTCTGCTTCTAAGTGTTTATCCCAAAGAGATGTGTACAAGCACATCTAATATTGTCATGGCAAAAAGAGAGGGAAAAGAAATCGTTTCAAATCACCCACTGGGGATGGTTAAATAAACACACCGTAGAACACTGTGAAACCACGGACAGCAGGGAAATGGAGCTTCACAGCATGAATCCCACACCTGGAAACGGACAGCCATGTGGTTTGTCGTATTACGGTACAGAACGTGGTACAGCGGCGTTTCTGTTTCTCGGCTTGGTGCCCCTTTGTGTACGTAGCGACAAGGGAAGGTCTTACACACATCCTGGGACAGCAGCGAGCTCCAGAGCCATGTGTTTAAAAAAACAATACGTTGTTTGTTTTCTTTTTTTTTAATGTACCTATGTATTTATAGAAAATGCATAGGTTTGAAGATAATAAGGTTGCTTCCGAGAAGAGAACTGAAGTAGAGGTGGTCTGGGCAGACTTAGAGCATGATCCGTATTTGAAATTCACAATGAGAAGGTGTTAATGCAAAAATCTGTGTAATTAGAAATTAACCAAAGAATACATTAGAAGTGTTTAGCGACATGTATTTCTGTACCTGGGAGTTTGTCTCGCTCTCAGCCTTCCTCACCTGTTTCACTCATCAGCCCTGAAGTCACATGTGTGTCTCCTGTCTCAGCGAGTCTTTCTGTTTTGTTAGGTCGCTTCATGCGTGCTCTGTCCTGTCTCTTGCTCCTTCTCTCAGAGGTGAAATGTCTGCATCTATGGCTCATTTTCTGGGTCCTCGAGCCTCTCCTGAGTTCAGCTTGTCTGTTCCTCCCTGCCTTAATCCTTCGTTATTTCCAAATACACTTTACAGTTTATTAAATCTTGTCAGATAAAAATTAGCCCCTCTGGATTTTTATTGAGATTGAAAGAGTGAATTTGTTTGGGAAATTGAATATTCCTGTCCATGAATATGGTTTGTCGGTTGGTGGTTTTGTTTTTAAACATCTTACAGTGTTTTCAGCGCCCCAATAAAAGAATCGTGTATGCCCCTCGGAACTAGCTGTCCCCTGTCCCTCATGCCCTGCACACTTGACTGTGGTGAAGTCCGCTCTTCATTGTAATAGACTTCATGCTCCCTTTAGGGAGGACCACATTGGTTTGACTGATTTACTCCAATCCTGGGGGAGAGAGGAGCCATGAAGGGTGGGGCTTTCTCTTATTTTGTTCTGTATCTGTGTTTATAAGTGAGGTTGTCCCATAATTGCCTCGTCGTGTTTAAGAGAAAAGTTGGGGGTTGTGCCCTCTTAATTCTGTTCACAATAAACTTGAATTTGGTTGGGTGATTTGTTCTTTGAATGTGGGTGGAACGTCCCAATAGAGCCATCTGGACCTTGAGTTGATGGTGAAGTCTTGACCAAGAAGACGGGGTCCTCGAAGCTTGGGGAGCAGTGGTCTGGAGACAGCGTGGAGGAAGCGGCCGCCGTGTCGTGGGTGGCCCAGGGTAGTCTGTGGAGCGGCAGGTGAGATTGCACCCCGGCTGCTGGTCGGGGCGGTGGGATGGGGTCAGAGTGGCACCAGCTGTCCTGGTGGCTTCATACCTTCCGGGCTAGGCTCTCTCGGTGGGTGTCAGAGGCTTGGTGCGTTCCTCGTGAAGCCAGCGAAGCAGAGGCAGAGGCTTACAGCAAAGCTGAGCTCCGGTGCGCCTCCCCGTCCTCTGCCCTTGACAGAGTCAGGAGGTGGGCGTGCAGTGATGCTGTCCCGGGTGTGCAGAGAGGCTGGTGGGTGGACAGGTAGGCGAAGCAGGGCGAGGTGGGGTCACAGCCCGTTTGGTCCTCAAACCTCACAGCAGAACAGCTGCTTCGTGCCCACCAGGTTCCTGCTGCCCGAGGAGCTCACCGCCCCAGAATCTCTGTCGCTTACAACAGCAAACCTCCATGTCAGGTTCAGGGTTTTTGTTCCAGAGCCCAGACTGAAAAGGCAGCAGTACCCAAAGCGTGTTCTGCCGCGGGTCACAGAAGCGCGAGGCCAGGCCGCGCCGGCCACCAGTGTCCGTGGGCCAGGGTGCTCTGTCAGAGGGCAGGGCCCTCAGCCTCAGGACGGGGCGCACTGTCTGCTGGATGCGCATGCACAGTGAGGTCGTGGAAGGGGTTCTCCTGTGTTTGAGCCTCAGGGTGAGTGAGTGTAAACCACCCAAGGGTCTAGTTTGGTTTCTTATAGAAGTAAGTTGAAAGTCAGGTTATTAAAACAAGCCACAGGGCTTATCAAAATTGCTTAAAAACCATTGTCAAAAGAATGTCATCCTTGTATGCCCTTTGCCTGGTTTTATTGACGTTTTGCTCCTATTCTGTCTTGTTTCAGGGAAATAGTGGAACATATGGTTCAGCACTTTAAAACACAGATCTTTGGGGATCGGAAACCAGTGTTTGACGGAAGGAAGAATCTCTACACAGCGATGCCCCTTCCGATCGGGAGGGATAAGGTGAGCTCATGGAGGCAGGTTGGATGGATCAGTGTGTGAGAGGTCAAGCCTGTTGTCCCTCTCGTCACATGCAGAGTCACTTCCCCCAGGGGCAGAGAGCCCCCAGCGGTCGTGTGCTTCATGGTAGGGTCCGAGGACGCCACCTTCTGTGGGCTGTGGTTTGCAGCGGCAGAGGGTGACATCATCTGAGTCCAGAGAGAGAAACTGAGAACATCCCGAAACCATGAAACTTTTAAATGTGAACCACACACGTGTGCGCATGCTCCAGGCCAACCCCAGATAGGAGCCTGCATCATGGGGTGGGTGTGTGAAGACCTAGAGAGAAGTGTGTTCGTGCAGGTGTAGACGAGTGCAATGTTGGCAGCAAAAGCAAGTGGTCACTCGGCTGTAACCAGCGATTCGTCCAAAGTGATACCACGATTCATCAACCTGGGAGTCTCGGTTGAATTAATATGTCACCTCTCCTTATTGTCTTTATCCTTGCTGTGGCTTTATTTAAAAAGCGGTAACCCTTCTGCCTAGCAGCTGCCACTTCTTGGCACGTCTTCCAATCACTGGGCTGCCCTGCTTTGATGATAGGTGTTGTTTGTAAGAGAGGAAGACCAAAGAAGGCGTGGAAATCATTTTTACATGTACTGGGGGGCGGGGGGGGAGAAGAACATCAAAACACAAACAAGTAATTGAACAATTATCCCAATAAGAATGTAAAAGCTGATTCCCTTAAGGAATGACCTATACAGTTAGCCTCTTACCAAGAGAGTCCCTGAGAAGAAAAATAGCTCAGAGCTTAGAGGATCTGAGATCTGAGGCTACTGCCTGTGACTTGCAAGTTCTCTGCAGACAGAACATTGTGGTTTTGCTTTTGCATTTTAATGATAATCTTAAAATGACTAAGCTCCTCTATTGGGCTGGATGGCCAGCAGGGCCGATTGTTTCAGCTCCCAGCAGCATGGCTAGAAATTGTGGTGCTCTGATAGGAGGCCTCCGTTAGGGCCGAGGCTGGGCGGGGCAGTGATGAGGACCCCTGAGATAACAACCTGCCTCTCACCAGCCCTGCCTGGTTCTGGGGACCTGATGCCAGCCAGTCAGCTGAGCAGAACCATCTCTTGCAAATGAACATGCTCTCTGCCTTTGAAATGGGACTTCCCTCGTGCTCAAATGGGAAGGAATCTGCCTGCAATGTGGGGGACCCGAATTCTATCCCTGGAGAAGGCAATGGGTGGACCCATGCCAGTCTTCTTGCCTAGAGAATTCCATGCAATACATTCCATTTACAGTGTAGTAGTTATAAAGTTTTGCGTCTAATTTGCACATTTGTTTTTCTTTAAGTTGTATAAGAAAGAAAAGCCTAAGGAGTTTACTCACAGTGTTGTCTGTTCGTATTTATAATTAGGGACT
>NW_011494608.1:5904527-5911103 GCF_000754665.1 Bison bison bison | reverse complement strand
GGCATCTCCGCTCTTCGTGTTTCCCCCATAGCCCTGGGGCCTCTGTTAAGTGCTGGTTCTGGTTCCGGATCTGCGGTGTCTTCAGCTTTAAGCAGTTCTCCTGAGTGATGCCCACCCAGGGCAGGGAGGGGCGTCAGGGTTTAAAGTACTTAGTTACAGCGCTGGGGACATAGCACATACTTAGCAGCTGCTAACAGTGACTGTTGCAGGTCTGAGGGTTTGCTTCTGTCGTCTTAACCGCTGCTCGTGTGGGGTGTCCGGTACCCACAGCAGCACTTTGGGCATCTCACCAGGTTTTGGTGGGCACTTTGCATGTGCGTGCACTCGTGTCCGAGTCTTTGCGACCCCATGGACTGTACCGCCAGGCTCCTCTGTCCATAGGATTCTCCAGGCGAGAAGACTGGAGTGGGTTGCCATTTCCTCCTCCAGGGGGTCTTCCTGACCCAGGGATCGAAGCTGCGTCTCCTGTGTTGGTAGGCCGATTCTTCACCATTGAGCCACTTGGTATCTCCTAGCTTGAAGCCCACCCATCTTCATCCTTTCCTCAAGCGGGCTTAGAGAACCTGACCACAGCCTCAGGGTCTGGTTTGGGTGGAGTCTCCAGATTCCAGAGCCCTCCTTCCAGTCACCTATAATGTCTGTCACATATTTGCAAGGTGCAGAAATTAATCTCTTCTTCCGTTTGGGAGCTCACGTGAGATGCTGCCCTTTTCTATTCCCATACGTTCACATCTTGAAGCAGTGTCGTCTTTTTTTTTTTTTCCCTTTTATGTGTGCTTTTTTTTCCATACACTACTTTTTTTTGCATCACAGGCACTTGTGTAGTAAGAGGAAATCCTTTAATGTCCCCAGTTGCCCCTGGGGTGCGGCTGCCTGGGGTGTCCACACCATGCCTGGGTCCCGGACCCCTGGCGGGCAGCTGTTGTCCTCCACTCCTCATCTCTCTTGCCAGCCCTCCCTCCTCCATGCCAACCCCGTGCTGGCTGAAAGCCCCTGCATGCCAGGTCCACCTTCCCTTCTCCGTGCAGGAGACCGAGGAGCTGTCTGGGCTGCTCGCCATGCAGGTGTTGCTCCTGGCTTGTCGTCAGCAGGGATGCGATGTGAGTTGCGGCCAGGAGCGTGTTCGCTTGTTGCCCGTGGTGCCCTCCCTGCGGGTCTGTGGACATCTGGGTGAGCAGAGCCCGTGGCGAGCAGTGCTCCCGGCCCTCTCTGCTGCTCCCTCCAGCCACACAGCGGCTCCAGGCGGGACTCTGCTCTGTCACCCCGGTGATGCTCAGACAGGAAGGACCCAGCGTGTGACTTGCGTCTGTCTGCAGAGGTCGGCCCTCGGGGCCGTCTCCCGTTTTCCAGGCCTGCTGTGATGCCTCTGCTGACGCTGCCCATGGTGAAAAGGTGGCAGGGGACGTCTTCCTGGTCACGGCTCCTGTGTGCTGGCGTCCTCGTGCGCTGACGTCCTCGTGTGCACGGCGTCTGTGACGCCGGGGGCTGCCCGCTGTCCTGCGTTAGAGACGATATCCCAGAGGAGCCGGCTGCAGAGGGCGGCCTCTTGAGGCGTGTCCGACGGAGAATGTCGCAGAGCCTGGAGCTTCTTCCTTTCCCTTTTTGCCGGGGACCGAGAGGAGGCTGGTCTGGACTACTTGAAAACAGGAGGACCTCTTCCTGAAGGGAAACGCCCCACCGAATCCCCACTTGGTGGGATTATGGAGGCTTTTCTGAAGAATGACGTTAACAGGCATCTAATTTAGCACCGGTTCCCGAGCACGGCGGGCGTGACGTGCCCTCTGGAGTCAGTGTGTAAGGGGAGCGGGTGTGAGTCCCTGCCGCCTCCTGGCTGCGCTCTGCGGCCGCACTCACGCCTCCCCCACGCCTCCCCGGCTGCCCCCACAGCCCCCGTCCTGACGACTCCGGTTAAGCTGGTGCTCTCTTGACGGCTTTTGCCGGCTATGTGTGCACCCTTAACATGTCCTCTGTCTTGAGACGAATCTTCCGTCACTGCCCTCTGTGGCCAGCTTCTGTTGAGTGTTAGGTGCTTGAAATCCATCCCCTGGGAAGAACGGGCTCCTTTCTCACGCTCTGCTGATCCTTGGATGGAGCCCGGGCCGTGTCTGATTTGGGGCCTGCATGCGTCCTAGGCATGCAGGGCTCCACATGGTCTGGGTGCTGCTCTGGGGTGTCTGAGAGGGATAGCAGTGTAAGAGGCAGTGCTCCCTGAGGGCGGGGGGTGAGTGGGGGGTAGTGCAGGCGTTGGGGGCGGGGGCATGAGAGTGAGAGTGAGCCCCCCCTGAGGGCGGGGGTGAGTGAGGGTAGTGCAGGCATTGGGGGCGGGGGCATGAGAGTGAGAGTGAGCCCCCCCAGCCATCGGCAGGGCCTTTGACACTGGCCCCCGTCTGCCCTTTCGTGGTGGTGGTTGAAGCTGCTTTCTCTGCCTTCTTGGCCCTGGTGATGCTGGTCCCGTGGCACCTCTGTGCACGGGTGGGCACGGACAGCCCTGCAGCAGTGTTGCGGCCTGTTTGCCCGAGGCCGAGCCTGGGGTATGATGTCCCTGCTGTCCACATCCTCCACTGAGTGGCTGTGGTCTCCCCGCGTCGTACTGGCGACAAGTCTAATCTGACAGAAAGGTTGGAAACGTCCATCCATCTCGATCATTGTTAGTGTCTTGCTCTGTTTTGTCTCGAGTCTGTTCTGAGAAGGCTCATGCTCATGACTTATTCACTGTAAAACTAGCTTATGGACTCAGAGACCCAGGAAACAGGAACCCCCCACCCCAGATCCTCTGCAGTCTTCTTAGTCCCACCCGAGAAAGAATAACTGCCCAGGACCCCCAGAGAGCTGCCCACACCCCCTTCCTCCGTCCCAAGAGCAGCCTTGTTTGTGCCTGCGTCCCGCTTTCCCCGTCCTGGGGTTTCCTCCTTGTGGAAGCCACCCAGCCCCCAGCAGTGCTGGCCCCTGGCTCCGGCCGCCACTGTGTCTCTGCTCAGGCTTGGGAGGTCGGGGCCTCCGGGTGGGGGGCACGCCCGTCCCTGTGCCCTTGGGTGGAGGACTGGCTGAGTCTCGCTGACCTCGGGGGCTCTGGAAGACAGCTGGCCCCAGGAGGGGTGCGGAGCCTTCCACATGCAGACCCACCACCCCCAAGCCAGGCCTGAGCTCAGGGTCTCCCTCTCCGCCCTGTGGAGGAGCTGAGCAGGGCTGAGCGGGGAAACTTGTACGGAAACTGTGCTCTGCTGGCTTGGCCACGGGGAGGCGCCTTTCAGGGCCGTGGAAGCTCCCCACTCTGGCTTCCTCAGAAGAAAGCTTGAGTAGCCGTGTGCTCGGGTCCCCTCCCAGGTGGAGCTGGAGGTCACGCTGCCGGGAGAAGGGAAGGACCGCATCTTCAAGGTGTCCATCAAGTGGGTGTCCTGCGTGAGCTTACAGGCGTTACACGATGCACTTTCGGGGCGGCTGCCCAGCGTCCCCTTCGAGACGATCCAGGCCCTGGACGTGGTCATGAGGCATCTGCCGTCCATGAGGTGAGGACCGCCTGTGGGGTGGGGGCCGGAGGAGCAGGAGGGTCTGCCTCCAATGCCTCCGTTTCCTGAGAACGTGAATCTGCTCTCCCAGGATGCTCTGGGCCTGGGGGTCAGGGTGGTGGCACACACGGGTTTATAGGACGAGAGCAGCAGCAGTGCCTGTCAGGAAAACGCACTGGCGGAGTCTCAGTCGGGCACACACAGTCCCACTGGGGAAAGAAGAGCTGCCCAGGACCCCCAGGAGCTGCACTCACCCCCTTCCTGTGTCCCAAGACAGGCACACACCCTCCCTGACTCCGGGCGCGTGGTCACTCCACCCGGCACGTGAGCTAGGTCCCGTCTCTTGGTCGCCCGTGCACCCGTGTTCCAGCGCTGTGCTCAGCTTGCCTGCGCCACGTGGGGGAGCCTTTGGGGGCCTTGGGGGTTTCCCACTTTGGCTCTGTCCTCTGGTGTTTTTCCCCCACTTATCACGGCATTTGAACGGGCTGGGACACTTGGACGGCTCGTAATTGACCACGCAGAGGCTCGAGTTGCACAGGTGCCCGTTCGGAAGCTTGGGCTTCTCCTGGGGTTGCCTCTTCCTTCCACATGCGTCCCGCACAGTGGGACCTCAGGAACTGTGTGAATGATTAAGTATAAGAAAGAACACTTGAAACTGAAATGAACCTCCAAACTGCGCTTTCCCAACCCTGACCAGAACTCTGAGATGTGAGTGTAAGAGGAGGCGCCTTGAAGAGCCGGGTGGGTTTTCACAGGGGGCCCTGCTGTTCTGCAGACAGAGCAGGCTGTCCGTCAGGGCAGGGGTCCCCACCACCCCCAAATGTAGTCTGTCACTGCTCGGAACTGTTGCTGGGGGAGAAGGTAGGTAGGTGAAAGTAAAACAAAAACAACACCTAAGGGTTGTTGCCAAAGTGTCAAATCCATTTTTTAAGTGAGCAGCAGGAAGTGCTGTGATTGTTCCCCACCCCCCGAATCCCTCTGAATTAATCACCATTACCTTTATCATCAGGAAGAAAGTCTTTGGGAAAAATGGAGAAAGAGGCAGGATGAGCACATCTGAGGGGAGGTCGAGAGCGGGCTGCATGTCCTGGGTGGTGGCTGCGTCTACAGGCAGCAGGGTCTTCCCTTGGGGACCCTCAGCCATACCGCAGCTGCTGACTGCTGCCCTGAGAGCGTGGGGGCCTCTAGCTCTGAGCTCTGGCGGGAACTGGCCCTGGGAGGGGTGTGGATCCTTCCACACGTAGACCCATCATCCCCAAGCGAGGTCTGAGTTCAGCGTCTCCCTCTCCGCCCTGTGGAAGAGCTGAGCTGAGGGAACGGGCGTGGCCCGGGGGCTTGGTCTACGAGAGGTCCTTGGCCTTCAGCTCCAGACGCCCTGAGGCCCGGGCAGGGCCTGTCCAGCTGGCCGACCGTGGCCACCTGCACTAGCACCCCAGCCCACTCCGCCCAAGAAAGGTGTGATGTGCTGGCTGCAGACAAGGCGCCGAGGTGGGAGGGTCCTGTGGGAAATGGGAGGCAGGACCAGGCCACGTGCCCTCAGCTCTCAGGGGGACGTTCTCCCGCGTGTCCTCCACATGTTGGCCATCCTCAGGGTGTGTGCCCGCCAGCCCCCCTAGACGAGGCTCCTGTTCCAGGTACACCCCCGTGGGCCGCTCCTTCTTCACGGCATCTGAGGGCTGCTCCAACCCACTGGGCGGGGGCCGAGAGGTGTGGTTTGGCTTCCATCAGTCCGTCCGGCCTTCTCTCTGGAAGATGATGCTGAATATCGATGGTAAGCAGAGCCCCGGTGCCAGGGTGGGGTTCAGGAGCAGGGCCCCTGGGGCCAGTTCTGCATGCACCTGCTCGTGAGCAAGGGCAGCAGCGCTGAGGCTTGACCGTCAGAGCCTCTGCAGGGTCCCTTCCCCAGACAGTGGCTCGGTGCTGCGGGGGGTCCCAGCTGCCCTTGTGTTGGATAAACTTCAGCGAGATGGAGGCCAGGAGGTGGTCAGAAACTGCCAGAAAACCCACGACTTGTGGCTGTAAAGCCCAGTTTTACTCTCAGAGGTGACCTTAGCCTCTGTCAGCCCCTAGCGCTGCCCTGGCTAGAGTGGGCAGTGGCAGTCCGTGCCCCAGCGCGAGTCCCCACTGCCACACCCCCGTGCCGAGTCCGCTCCATGGTCAGGGGCTGCGGAGGCCAGGTGCCCTCCTGCCTGGCCCGGGGCTCGGCTGTGGAAGGGGCTGCACCAGGCAGACCCCGTCACGTCTGTGCTCTTCTCTTCCCGCCCACAGTCTCGGCAACAGCGTTCTATAAGGCACAGCCAGTCATTGAGTTTGTTTGTGAAGTCTTGGATTTTAAAAGTATTGAAGAACAACAGAAACCTCTGACAGATTCCCAAAGGGTCAAGTTTACCAAAGAAATCAAAGGTAAGCAGCTGCCTGCCTTAGACCCGAGGGGCACACGGCCAAGGGGGCCCACATTTCTCCTTGGAGGCAGGGTCAGTCAGCGTCAGACTCGTCAACACAGGGACAGGGTGGCCCGTGATGTCTGAGCGCGGAGCAGCCCAGGGCGGCAGCACGACTTAACCAGCGTCTCAGACGTTCCAGAACGTTGGCTCCTCTCTAGTTGGGGTGTCTGTACGCATCAAGCTTGGTCTCCACTCAAGGAAGTGCAGTCCAGGGCACCGTGGTCGGGCTGGGCCCTCCTGCCCGCCATCTGGTTGCTGAAACGCCCCGGAGCCTGGCCGTCAGCACCTGTGCTTCCCGGGGGTGTACAGAGGCCAGCAGCAGGGCTTTCTGCTAAAAATAGCCCCTCAGGAAGCACAGAAGGCCATGGGCGCGGACGCCACGCTCTCAGCGGAGCCCACGTCGTCCACTGTCTCTGAGCACAGTCCTCGGGCTTCGCCACCCCTGGGCCGGGGGCACCCCTGCGGGTGAGACAGCCCAGCCCCAGGCCCTGTGGGTCTGCGGGTGATGGTACCCTGAAATCCAGTGGTCTGTCAGTGGGGTGTGGTGACAGGCCAGGCCGAGTCTTGATGCTGAAGCCCAGCCGCTCTGTGTCCTCAGGTCTAAAGGTGGAGATAACGCACTGCGG
>NW_011494608.1:5902626-5904302 GCF_000754665.1 Bison bison bison | reverse complement strand
CGCGAGTCCCCCCAGGCCCCCCCCAGCCACCAGACGTAAGTGACCGTCCCTTCAGACTCCCCCCAGCCCCGGCCTCCTCTGTCACTCACAAGTCCAGACTCTGCATGGTGACTTCTGGAAGTGCGCCTTTGGCTTAGTCGATCCATACTTCACATCGTGGGATGAAATTATAAAATCCCACCTGTTGGAGGCAGTAGCGGGGATGAGATTGGATGTGGTGGGGTGGGTGGGGACTCCTCGGGGTGGCTGGGGACGCCCCGGGGTGGGTGGGGACTCCCCATCAGTTTTCCTGAATGTCACCAGTGCGACAAGGGCTGTGTGGGCTCACTGTCCAGTCCTCTGCAGTGAGCAGGGGCCGGGCAGGGTGGTGGGCGCGAGTGGACACTGCCTGGACTCGGCCTCTGCAGGGTGCCCTGTCACAGCACAGGCAGGCGGGGTCCCCGTCGAGGTAGCAGGCGTCCTGGCCACACAGGGGCCCTGCTGTCTAAGCCGTGTGGCCCCCTCACCCCACCTGGGGCCTCCTGGCTCTAGTGGGGACTTGTTAGTTTATTTCGTGGTCATTCCAGGAGAAGCACCTGGTGTGTCGCTGGGCACTGGTTATAGCAGGGCACCCAGGGCCTCGTGCAGCAGGTGGCCAGGGTGAGCCTGTGTCCTGGTCCCCGTGCCCGGCACCCTTGGCCCCAGCCCAGCCTGTGTGACCGCAGAGGCCCGAGCAGACGCTGCTTATCCCTTTTGCCGTCCTGTCTGGAAGGTCTCAGATTGTCTGGGGCGGGCTCATGGAGCACGCAGCCTGTGAACAACTTTCAGAGTCCGTGCGAGGTGGGCTGGAATGCACACAGGCCGTTCTTCCTGGCTTTGTCTTTGTCCGGATCCTTTCCAAGTCCCCTAGATGTAGGTGTTTCTTGTGATTACTGCATATCGTGAGTGGGGGGGTATTTTTCCCTTTCTGACTCTGGAGATAAAACAAAAGTTTGGGACTTGGGTATGTTCCCAATGACCCAGAGGGCATGGTGTGGTTTTGACTGCTTTGGGTGGCCCTCCATCTCCTCCATCCCTGAGAAAGCAGACCCAGGAAGGCTGCGTGAGCAGGTGCGTGGGGCCCGCGGCGGGCTCCGGGCCTGAGCCGTCTCTCTCCCCTAGGTTCCCGCTGCAGCAGGAGAGCGGGCAGACGGTGGAGTGCACGGTGGCCCAGTACTTCAAGGACAGGCACAAGCTGGTTCTGCGCTACCCCCACCTCCCATGTTTACAAGTCGGACAGGAGCAGAAACACACCTACCTTCCCCTGGAGGCAAGCCCCCGCCCTCTGTCTCTGTGTGCTGGGCCCAAACTTTGTGACTCCCGGCACTGTGGGACCTCAGGCAGGTTCACAGACGTGGTCTAGCCTGTTTTCGCATTAATAATAAGATGGGTTTGGTAATTCATAGGATTTGTGTGAAGGTCAAGATCATGTGTATGTGTGCCCAGCAGACCCCTGGGACAGGAAGTGTAAAATCCACTACTTTGGATTTTGGAGTTTGAAGAATAATCGCCCGGGAAAAGATCAAATACTGAAATGGAGATCCGAGTTCTAACTATTTTCTGTTAGTGTTCTAAATTCTCAGTGCTTGTCCGGTTGCTTGAACATCTGGGCCATGGTTGGGTTTTTCCTGTCTGTGTCCAGAAGGTAGACAGCTTCC
>NW_011494608.1:5902347-5902490 GCF_000754665.1 Bison bison bison | reverse complement strand
CTCTTTCCCTGCGCAGTCCCCGGGCTCTGTCTGTGTTACACCAGGTTTTCTTCGGGGGTTCTGCTGTGGACCGGAGGGCCTCCTCGGGGCTGCCGTTCCTGGTGGATCTCAGGAACCAATCCCCGCCCCCGCCCCACCAGTGT
>NW_011494608.1:5894375-5902247 GCF_000754665.1 Bison bison bison | reverse complement strand
CGACCCCAGCTCCCGTGTCTCCTCGCAGGTCTGCAACATAGTGGCAGGACAGAGATGCATAAAAAAGCTGACCGACAATCAGACCTCAACCATGATCAGAGCGACGGCCAGGTCGGCCCCCGACCGGCAGGAAGAGATTAGCAAGCTGGTGAGCGTCCCATCGTGGGTGCCGGCCTCGGGTGGGGACGGGGTCCCCGGGCATGGCACCCCGGTGCTCTGGACAGACTCGGCTTCTGGAAGGAAGCAAAGATCGCCCCCCGACCCTGAGCCTCTTCTCTCTTCCCTTTCAAGATGAGAAGTGCCAGTTTCAATACAGATCCATACGTTCGTGAATTTGGAATCATGGTGAAAGACGAGATGACAGACGTGACCGGACGGGTCCTCCAGCCGCCCTCCATCCTCTACGGGGGCAGGGTAGGTGGTGCGCTGGGCGGGGCCGCTCTGCTGGTGCTGGGGGTGTGTGCCGAATGCTGACGGTGAAGCAAGAGCGTCCAGCCCCCTTCCCCGCCCCTGGAGGTGCAGACCATGGTCAAGGAAGAGTTCTAACCCCCTTCCCTGCCCCCAGAGGCGTCGACCACGGTCAAGGTAGAGTCCTTCCTGCTCCTGTGTGAACCTGTAACAGCTGTTGGGCTTCGTAGAGGACTGGTTTCCTTGAACCTTTAAAGTTTCCTGAGTCCCCCTTTTGCTTTTCTAAAGGTAAACTTTATTACCCCACCAGACTTTTAAAGCCATCGTTCTTTGTGTGAGGGGGATGCGGTCAGTGATGAATTGTCCACAAGCTCCCTGCTGCCTCTCTGCTCTCTAACTGTTGTTGGGGTGGTATTTGGGCACAAGTACCTCAGTTTAGTTAATGCAAATGTTTGACCTCTGGCTCTGGTCAGTATGGTCCTGACCCTTGAGCCCCTTAGGGCTCCTGAGAAATTATTCTTTTCTCCTGGGCTTTTCTCCAGCAAGGTGGTGGGTAGGCGGCGGGAGGTGGAGCGCAACTTCAAAGGTCACAACTTTGGGAATTCCCTGGCGGTCCAGTGGTTGGGACTGGATACTTTCGCTGCCGGGACCTGGGTTTAATCCCTGGTCAGGGAACTGAGATCCTACACACTACGTGGCCCCCAAAAAGGAAGAAAACGCGGAAGTCACGGTGCTTGTCCATCAGGGAGCACCGTGGGAGCCTGCGTCCACCTGACCTGACTGCTCCACCGGGGGGGCGGGGCCTGTAGCAGGCTTTCATTTTGTTTTGTTTGCGGGTTTTTCCCTTTCTTATTTTAAAATGCAAGTTGTATTTATAAAAATGTTTAAAAGTTCAAAAAATGCAAAGAATTATAGGGGAAAATACCTCTTTTTTCCCCACATCCCAGCTGATCTCCCAGGAGGCAGTTCTCTTTGTAAAATCACCCTAGGGATTATCCATGTGTTTTTTTTACTCTTTCTTGTGTGCATAGCAACGTATTAAATACCCTTCTATACCTTGCCCCTTTTAACTTACTGTTTTCTCTTAGATCACAAGGAGGTCTTGGAGTGCGTATGACACGTGGCTCCCTCATTGTTCTAGAGTGTTGCTAGGTAGTCCCCTGTGGGGGGTACGCCCCCTGGGCCGTGGGTGTTTGGGGCTGCTCCCTGCTCTCTCCAGGAAGCCTTCTGGCTCCTCCTCAGCACCCTTGTGTGCCTGGGAGCCCAGACACTGCACCCAGGGCACCTTCCTACCTTCCTGCAGCCCAGTGGGGAGGCGAGTTCCCCTTTGCCTGCCAGAAGGAGTGAGTCCTGGTAAAGCCAGGACTGCAGGTCCTGCGTCTTTAGTGAAGGCAGGAGGCGTCTAGAGAACAAAACAGCTCTTTAACCTTGCAGGAATGTTAGAATCCTAAGGATTCGAAGTTTCTCATGCTTCTAAATGAACAAATTTTCCAAATCTCTTAACCATTATAGTGGGAGCAAACAAGTCTCATCACAGGCCCTACCCATTGTCCTGTCAGACAAAACATTAAATGTCCCCCAGCAACATTCACTGATGTCTGGGGTCTGACAACAGCCCACCATGGTGGTGGCTCTCTCTTACAGAAGGAGGCTGGCCAGAGTAGGGTGCTAGTTTAGAAAAAAATATGAAACAAAAACATTCATTTCTGTAATGTTTGACTTTTACTGTATACTTGTATTACTTTAATAAGAAAAATAAAGTGTTTTCCATTAGAAAAACGGAGTAAATGAGCACAACTCAGACACACTGAGTCCCGCAAGGCCTTAGGCCCACAGGCTCTGCTCCCTCCAGCGGCCCTTCCTCCCGGTCCCTCGAACTCCAGCATCACTTGGAGGCAGCTAACAGATTCCTTAGGTGACAGTCAGTGTTGAGCCCTGGTCCTTTCTGGTGGAGAGATGACAGAATCAAGCAGACGCATCATCTGTTGTTTCTGTTCTCAAATGGGAGTAGCTTGAACAACGGCAGGCAGTGGGGAGCGGGGCACAGGGGGCTGTGACTCGGTCCCCACTGGCTTGTCCGCCCCCAGGCACGGGGCTGGGAGAAGCGCCCTGCTTCCGTGCCCTCTCTGGCTGCCCTGGCTGGTCTTGGAGGAGGGAAAATCCTTGTTTCTGAGACAGAAGGCCTTCCTGTTCCTCCTGGCTACCTGTGTGGGTGGGTGGGGCTCTGGGCCCTCCCCGCTCCCCCTCCTGCCCCTCCATCCCTCTGCCCATTTTCCAGCCACCCTCCGCCCAGCTCACCTCCCCCATCCCACCTCTCCGTCCCTCCGTCCTTGGTCTGTGCATCCGTCTAGCCCTCCTGTGAGCACTGGTGGCCCCCGCAGGCCCCCACAGCGCAGACTGCTCAGCGCTGGAGGCTGCACACAGGCTCGGTCCTCAGCCTCAGGAGGCGCCCTCTGCTTGGGGACCAGCCACAGCGAGGACAGTGACAAAATCCAGGGTCAGAGGACTGTTTTCTTCTCACTCTGAACGTCTCGCCATTTGCAGAATAAGGCGATTGCCACCCCAGTCCAGGGCGTGTGGGACATGAGGAACAAGCAGTTCCACACGGGCATTGAGATCAAGGTGTGGGCCATCGCCTGCTTCGCCCCCCAGCGCCAGTGCACGGAGGTGCACCTCAAGTAAGGCTGCTGGCCGGGCCCGTGGTCCTGGGGGGCCGTGGGGAGGCCTGCTCCGAGGGGCTGGGGCAGGTCAGGCTCTCCGGGGAGGGCGGGGCTTGGCAGAGGGCGTTGCTCGGGGTGGGCCGTCAGGAAGGGGGAGCTTTGCTTCTCAGACTTGTGGGAGTGAGTGTGCAGAGGTGCAGCAGGTTATGTGAGAAACAAAACAGTGAATGACGGCAAGTGTACGGTGAGCATGAAAGTCGCTTACTCATGTCCGACTCTGCACCCTGTGGTCTGTAGAGTCCAGGGGGTTCTCCAGGCCAGAATGCTAGAGTGGGTAGCCATTCTCTTCTCCAGGGGATCTTCCCCACCCGGGAATAGAACTGGGGTCTCCCGCATTGCAGGCAGGTTCTTTACCAGCTGAGCCACCAGGGAAGCCCAAATATACTGGAGTGGGAACCTCTCTCTTCTCCAGTGGATCTTCCCTACCCAGGAATTGAACCTGGGTCTCCCATATTGCAGGCGGATTCTTTAGCAGCCAAGCCCGATAAGTGTACCAACTAGAGGCAAATAAGAAAATTGTATTTACTGAACTAGCACTGTTTTTAAAAGCACTTTAGATTCACATTTCTATATCAGACCAACCTGACGCAGTGTCAGACACTTTGAAAGCAGCACCATAAACATGGAGTTTGGTTGCTCATGCTTCTGCAAGCAGCCAAGACCTAACAGGGAACAGAAGGCGCCTCCCACCTCCCTTGGGCGGGAGCAGGAGGGGCCCACGGAGCAGGGAGTCGCTGGTGGGCGTCTGAGTGGGCCTTGGTCCCAGGGAGCTGCGTCTCTCGGTGCTCTGGAGAGCTGGCATGAGGGACAGAGCCCTTTCTCCCACACCGCCAGCAGAGAGAGCGGGGCGAGTGGGATGTACAGTCTGACCTCAGGCTGCCTCCCCCGCTCCTGTCTGGGGCCCTTGTGTCATTCTCCTGGCGCCAGATGGCCCCAGGGCAGGTGCACCCGTGGGCGTAGACGCAGGACGCGCTCATGGGTTTCTTTAACTGCACTAACAGAGGTTGGGTGCTAACTGGCTGGGGTGGGTTGGCATATCCTTGCTTCATTGTAAAAGGCTGGGATGTTTCTATCCCTGCGCTTAAAATAGAAGCTGTGGATCTGTCTCCCCAGCCCCGCCTGTAACGGGCGCAGCTGCTGGTGCTACTCTTAACTGTGGGCTGTCTTGTTTGCTCCCATGACCATGTCATCCGAGTCCAAGCTGTGTGCATGGGATAAACCAGGGGAATCCAAAGGGATAGTCAGTTCATGGCTCTCCTTGCCCTGACAGTGCTCGGCGTCTGTGGGCAAGTGGGCGGCAGCTGTTTGTGCCCGACTGTGAAAGAACAGCCCTGTCGCTGCCTGGGAGGGTCACAGCTGGTGGGGGTGGCGGGGCCACGATGTGGCATCTCCTGTTACATCGTGACTTTTCAGGCACCTGTGTGCTGAGCACATGGGCAGCCTCTGTGCGTTGTCTTGTTGAAACAGCCACGTCTCGGGCTTCAGCAGGGACTCAGAGCTCAGTGAAAATGGCTTGGGGTCTGGATCTGTTAACACTGCCCTTTCTTGGGGCCTCTGGTGGGTCTGGATCATTGGCATTCTGGGTTCTTCTTCATGTAACGACCCTGCTCCTCCAGGTCCTTCACGGAGCAGCTCAGAAAGATCTCGAGAGACGCGGGCATGCCCATCCAGGGCCAGCCATGCTTCTGTAAATATGCCCAGGGGGCGGACAGTGTGGAGCCCATGTTCCGGCACTTGAAAAACACGTACGCTGGCCTGCAGCTGGTGGTGGTCATCCTGCCGGGGAAGACCCCCGTTTATGGTAGGTCTTGGTGCCGCCCCAGCCCCGGCCCTACGGATGCGTGGTGAGGCCTCCGCCACACCCAGGAGGAGCCCGTGTCTGAGCGAGACCAGGTGGTGTCTGATTGTGGCCACACATGTGCCCAGGGTCACCTTGGCAGTGTTATCTGAGGCCCCGGTTCCCCGAGATGGGCATCCCGAGGGGGTGCGGGATGCGGCAGGCGTGCGGTTACCTTGTCTGCTGCCGACACAGACTTCGACTGGATGAGAAATGGTCACGTGCTGTGCACGCAGTAATCCCCTCAGGGGGGAAGGGGCAGTCCTCTTGTGAGCCGTGCCATCTCAGAATCCTCTGGGATTTGATCAGAGTCCTTTCTGCCAGAAGGCCGGTTGCACTTCCACCTGGCTCAGAGTTTCCAAGCCCTGGGATGGAGTCCCAGGCGCTGGTGGGGAAAGCTCCCGGGTGTAGACAAGCGATGGTGAGACGGGGAAGTGGGTGCATGTGCAGACGTCTGCTGGAAGCCCGGTGGGAACCGGAGGCCCTGTGCAGGAGGTGTGTGGGCACCACGGGGCAGAGGCAAGAGAGGCGCGGTTGACTCACTGACTGGCTTCCCCGTCTCCTATGGGCTCTGCATCCAGGAGCGGGAGGAAGCCCAGGTGACTCTTCTCGCAGGGTCTCCCGTCTCTGCTGGCCTGTCTAGGGAGCAGTTGCCCACTCGCTTCACAAGAGAACCCAGAATGGAGGGGGGTGTAGGCCTGGAGAGCGCTTTGGCATCAGGTTTCTATGGCCAGGGACTGAGGATTCACGGGTTTATATTTTTAACTACTCGAGCATTTGCTTGCTGTTTCGAGTGCCTGGGTTCCAACCTGGCCCTGTGCACACTGCCCTGTCAGCCTGGAGAAGTTGCAGAAACGCCCCTGACTGAGAGTGGGCCTCCCTGAGCCAATGGGGCACGCCCTGCAGCTGGCACAGAGTTGGGTCCAGGCTTGGCCGCGTGTGCGGCAGGCGCGCGGGGTGGGCAGAGGAGCGCCAGGGAGCCGTGCTGAGCACCCCGTTCTCTCGGCAGCCGAGGTCAAGCGTGTGGGAGACACGGTGCTGGGCATGGCCACGCAGTGTGTGCAGATGAAGAACGTGCAGAGGACCACGCCGCAGACCCTGTCCAACCTCTGTCTGAAAATCAACGTCAAACTGGGCGGCGTGAACAACATCCTGCTGCCGCAGGGGAGGTGAGGCCGGCCCTCCGCCATGCATGGGGCACCTGTGGTGACGCCCTGGGCAGGGCGGTGCTGAGGCGGCTCTGCTCAGCTATGCCGAGCGCTGTCCCGGGCTTGGCAGGCGCAGGAAGTGAGTAGGACGAGGGTCTTGGCTGCTCCTGGTCTCGGGGTCCAGGTCCCCTGAGGACCGGTGCCAGCCCAAGGAGAAGGGCTTTCTGACCCCATCCAGAGGTGGGTCCCGCACGTGAGGTATGGCAGCTGTGTGGCCAGTGCCATGTAGACAGGAGGGCCACACCAGCGCCCCAGGTGCCCGACGGTCAGCTCCAGGACAGGGGGCTTCCAGAGCAGGAGGTGGCGCTGTTGGCCCCAGGCCAGGGCCGGGCACTGGGGGCTGAGCAGCCGTGATACAGTGGAAGGGGGCCCAGAGCGTGAGGGCCTCACGGGGGAGGTGACACGGTGCAGACTGGGCACTGGGGGCAGGGCTGTGTGGACACCGGGAGCAGCCTGCTCCAGAGGGTGCAGGCCGTGCAAGGGCCTTGGGGCAGCCTGCCTGCCAGGAACATGGCGGTCATTCTGCTCAGAGACTGAGGGGCGAGCCTGTGGGGGCCTGGCACTCGCTCCAGGGGAACACAGCCGTGGGGGCAGGCTCACAAGTGCAGGTGTAGCCCCGCTGACCTTGTTCTGAAAGGCGACCCCAGCTCTGGCCCGCCGGCATTGTCCCAGGAGAGCTGCTGGTGGGAGCTAGGCCGGGGGCGCCCAGAGCCGTGAGTGGAAGAGGAGTCTAGATTGGCCCACCCTGGGCTGTGGGAGCGATGAGGTGACGCCAGCTGAGGCAGGGGTGCAGGGGCGGGTTGGGGGGAGCCTGTGCTGGAGAGCTTTGTTCAGGGCCCCTCACATGCGGGTGGTATTAGAGCTTCTGGGCTGGAGAGCACCGCAGGGTGCAGTGTAGACAGGAAGGACGGCCAAGCCTGGGCCCTGCGGGGTTCAGGGTTGGAAGGTCGTGGAGGGAAGGGGAGCCCGTGCGTGGCCGCCACATGGCACCGACCAGCCAGGTGTGACAAGGTGTGAGGCTCTTGGCCACAGGGCTGGGGGACGTGTGCAGGTTGCAGGTGACCTTGCAGAGAGCAGTCCTGTTGCCATGGCAGCACGAGGCCCCGTCTGGAGGCAGGAGACGGGCTCAGCTAATCCCAGAGCTCTGCCACAAGGCGAGCCGGGGAGCCGGGGGCAGAGTGGACTGTCCAGTGGCTGGTGTGGTTGTGCCGGTTCAAGGTGTGAGTCAGAACTGCGTGTGTGGGTGCACCCGGGACCCGTCAGAGGAGGGGAAGGGCAAGAGGAAGAGCAGTGGGTACCTGGGGGGCTCAGCACAGGGCACCTGGGCAGCACGTGAGTCCGGGAGGAGAGAAGGATGAGGCATCAAGAAGGCTCCCGGTCGCACAGCCGGTGAGGCTGGGACCCGCCAGCTGTTGGAGAACCAGGCCCCCAACACCGCCTCTTTGGGGAGGTGACTGCTGGAGTGTGGCCAGCATTTAGAAGACCCTGGGAGAACAGCCTAGCTCCTTGCTTCCCTACTGGGACACATTCATCCCCCGAGAATATGTGGCTATGTCTGGAGACATTGGGGTGTTGGGTAGAGAGCAATGCGGCTGCCAGGCGCCCTGCAGTGTGGCCGCAGGTCCAAGGTTGGCTGCAGACCATGGACTCTATGGACGCGATTATCTTGGAAACATTCAGTCATCTCCCCGAGGAGAAC
>NW_011494608.1:5894020-5894275 GCF_000754665.1 Bison bison bison | reverse complement strand
GGCCTCAGCGGCCGTCCACACCTGACCACCCTGGTGCAGTGTACCCCTCCTGCAGCCTCTCCCGCTCCGGGTCGCTCTGAAGCAGGTCTCACCCTGAGCCTCTTTGTCCCCACAAGGTGTTCTCTGTCTGTGCCAGAGAGATGAGGAGTCTTTACAAGCAGAGCCCCAGAGTAGCGCTGGTGCCCGTGTCCTGAGAGGTCCGGGTGGCGTCCCCGAGCCGCGGCCCCTGACACTCGCTTCCCCCGCAGGCCTCCG
>NW_011494608.1:5884660-5893844 GCF_000754665.1 Bison bison bison | reverse complement strand
GGCCCTCCGGTGTTCCAGCAGCCTGTCATCTTTCTGGGGGCAGATGTCACTCACCCCCCCGCCGGGGATGGGAAGAAGCCGTCCATTGCTGCCGTGAGTATCGCTTCCCACGTCCCTCTGTCCATGTGTGTTCCTGCCTGCCCAGCATCTCTGTGATTGATTAGCGATGAAAGCGCAGTGGCTCGGCCCAGTGCAGCCCCGTGCCCAGCACGCTGACTGGGTCCCGCTGGTTGGCACCTGCAGGCAACTGCTTTCAGGCCGGCGTTCCTGAGGGACACTCCTCACTGCTGGTGCTGGGAGTCTTAGGGTGTCGCGTGTGGCTGTGCACCTGGCTTGGGGAAAACAACGTGCTTAGTAGAGTTTTGCACGCTGTCAGGCTCTCCAGGGGCCACCTCTGAGCTGATGTAATTCAGCCCCATCCGATACAAGCAGAAGAGGGGTTCTGAACAGTCGTGAGTTTTTTATTAGGTCCCTTGGGCAAACTTACATTCTTGGGGATGCATTCACATACCCCAGGGCCGCACACACAGACGCCGCGTAAAGGTGGTGGGCTTGCCCGTGACGGGCCCTCGGCACCTGCTGACCCCACTGCCCGCAGGTCGTGGGCAGCATGGACGCCCACCCAAACCGCTACTGTGCCACCGTGCGCGTGCAGCAGCACCGGCAGGAGATCATCCAGGACCTGGCGGCCATGGTGCGCGAGCTGCTCATCCAGTTCTACAAGTCCACGCGCTTCAAGCCCACCCGCATCATCTTCTACCGCGACGGCGTCTCCGAGGGGCAGTTCCAGCAGGTGGGCACCACCGCGCTTCCTCCGCCCTGCTCTCCGTCCCTTTGCAGGAAGGCGTCTCGCATTTCTGTTCTGCCCCCAGGTTTATCTGGTCACTGTGTGGTAGGTGTGGGGGGTGCGGGGTGGTCAGGACCCTGCGGCAGGAGGGGAGGAGAGGCGGGGGCAGGGGCCAGAGTCGAGCGAGGCCAGTCCAGCAGGTTCGGTTCAGCACGCACCAGACAGGGCCTGTTCCGGCTCCACGCTTTGCCTCCTAGGCTGTGGGGAGTCTGGGCTGGGGGACTCGTTCTGGGGGCCAACTCTTCAGGGGAGGGGAGAGGAGAGACAGGGGCCAGTATCCTTGTACCCTAACCCCTGGTGCTACTCAGAGGATGGTAGGCATCACAGCAGGTTTCAAGGTGGGAATGCTTCTATTTTCAGTTCATTTCAGTCAGTGAGTCACGTCTGACTCTCTGCAACCCCATGGATTGCAGCACACCAGGCTTCCCTGTCCATCAACTCCCTGAGCTTGCTCAGACTGATGTCCATCAAGTCAGTGATGCCATCCAACCATCTCACCCTCTGTCATCCCCTTCTCCTCCTGCATTCAACCTTTCCCAGCATTAGGGTCTTTTCCAATGAGTCAGTTCTTCGCATCAGGTGGCCAAAGTATTGGAGCTTCAGCATCAGTCCTTCCAATGGATATTCAGGCCTGATTTCTTTTTAGGATTGACTTGTTGGTTCTCCTTGCAGTCCAAGGGACTCTCAAGAGTCTTCTCCAGCACCACAGTTCAAAAGCATCAATTCTTCGGCACTCAGCTTTCTTTATGGTCCAACGCTCACATCCATACATGACTACTGGAAAAACCATAGCTTTGACTAGACAGATCTTTGTTGGCAAAATAACAGCTCTGCTTTTTAATATGCTGCCTAGGCTGGTCATAGCTTTTCTTCTAAGGAGCAAGCATCTTTTAATTTCATGGCTGCAGTCACCATCTGCAGTGATTTTAGAGCCCCCAGAATAAAGTTTGTCACTGTTTCCATTGTTTCCCCTTCTCTCCGCCATGAAGTGATGGGACTGGAAGCCATGATATTTGATATTTGAATGTTGAGTCTTAAGCCAGCTTTTTCACTCTCTTCTTTCACTTTCATCAAGAGGCCCTTCAGTTCCTCTTTGGTTTCTGCCAAAAGCATGGTGTCATCTGCATATCTGAGGTTATTGATATTTCTCCCGGAAATCTTGATTCCAGCTTGTGCTTCATCCAGCCCAGCGTTTCTCATGATGTACTCTGCATTATAAGTTAAATAAGCAGGGTGACAATATACAGCCTTGACATATTCCTTTTCCTATTTGGAACCAGTCTCTTGGTCCATGTCCAGTTCTAACTGTTGGTTCCTGACCTGCATACAGATTACTCAGGAGACAGGTCAGGTGGTCTGGTATTCCCATCTCTTTCAGAATTTTCCACAGTTTATTGTGATCCACATAGTCAAAGGCTTTGGTATAGTCAATAAAGCAGAAATAGATGTTTTTCTGGAACTCTCTTGCTTTTTCGATGATCCAGCAGATATTGGCAATTTGATCTCTGGTTCCTCTGCCTTTTCTAAAACCAGCTTGAACATCTGGAAGTTCACAGTTCATGTATCGCTGAAGCCTGGCTTGGAGAAGTTTGAGCATTACTTTGCTAGTGTGTGAGGTGAATGCAATTGTGCAGTTGAACATTCTTTAGTATTGCCTTTCTTTGGGATTGGAATGAAAACTGACCTTTTCCAGTCCTGTGGCCACTGCCGAGTTTTCCAAATTTGCTGTCATATTGAATCCAGCACTTTCACAGCATCATCTTTTAGGATTTGAAATAGCTCAGCTGGAATTCCGTCACCTCCCCTAGCTTTGTTCGTAGTGATGCTTCCTAAGGCCCACTTGACTTCGCACTCCAGGATGTCTGGCTCTAGGTGAGTGATCATACCATTGTGGTTATCTGGGTCATGAAGATCTTTTTTGTACAGTTCTTCTGTGTATTCTTGCCACCTCTTCTTAGTATCTTCTGCTTCTGCTAGGTCCATACCATTTCTATTCTTTATTGTGCCAATCTTTGCATGAAGTGTTCCCTTGGTATCTCTAATTTTCTTGAAGAGATCTCTAGTCTTTTCCATTCTGTTGTTTTCCTCTATTTCTTTGCATTGATCGCTGAGGAAGGCTTTCTTATCTCTCTTTTCTATTCTTTGGAACTCTGCATTCAGAAGGGTACATCTTTCCTTTTCTCCTTTGCCTTTAACTTATCTTCTACTCCTAGCTATTTGTAAGGCCTCCTCAGACAGCCATTTTGCCTTTTTGCATTTCTTTTTCTTGGGGGTGGTGTTGATCACGGCCTCCTGTACAATGTCACGAACTTCCATCCATCGTTCTTCAGGCAGTCTTATCAGATCTAATCCCTTGAATCTATTTATCACTTCCACTGATTTAGGTCATACCTGAATGGTCTGGTGGTTTTCCCTACTTTCTTCAATTTAAGTCTGAATTTGGCAATAAGGAGTTCATGATCTGAGCCACAGTCAGCTCCTGGTCTTGTTTTTGCTGACTTAATAGAGCTTCTCCATCTTCAGCTGCAAAGAATATAATCAGTCTGATTTTGGTATTGACCATCTGGTGATGTCCATGCGTAGAGTTGTCTCTTGTTTGTTGGAAGAGGGTATTTAGTATGACCAGAGCATTCTCTTGGCAAAACTCTGTTAGCCTTTGCCCTGCTTCATTTTGTACTCCAAGGCAAAAGTTGCCTATTACTCTAGGTATATCTTGACTTCCTACTTTTGCATTCCAGTCCCCTGTGACAAAAAGGACATCTTTTTTTGGTGTTAGTTCTCAAAGATCTTGTAGGTCATCTCATAACTGTTCAATTTCAGCTTCTTCAACATTCATGATTGGGGCATAGACTTGGATCACTGTGATGTTGAATGATTTGCCTTGGAAACGAACAGAAATCATTGTGTCATTTTTGAGAGTACATCCGAGTACTGCATTTTGGACTCTTTTGTTGACTATGAGGGCTACTCCATTTCTGCTAAGGGGTTCTTGCCCGCAGTAGTAGATATAATGGTCATCTGAGTTAAATTCGCCCATTCCAGCCCATCTTAGTTCGCTGATTCCTAGAATGTCGACGTTCATTCTTGCCATCTCCTGTTTGATCACTTCCAATGTGCCTTGATTCATGGACCTAACATTCCAGGTTCCTATGCAATATTGTTCTTTACAGCATCGGACTTTACTTCCATCAGCAGCACATCCACAACTGGGTATTGTTCTGCTTTGGCTCTGTCTCTTCATTCTTTCTGGAGTTATTTCTCCACTGATCTCCAGTAGCATATTGGGCACCTACCAACCTGGGGAGGTAATCTTTCAGTGTCCTATCTTTTTACCTTTTCATACTGTTCATGGGGTTCTCAAAGCAAGAATACTGAAGTGGTTTGCCATTCCCTTCTGCAGTGGACCGCATTCTGTCAGAACTCTTCACCATGACCTGTCCAGCTTGGGTGGCCCCACACGGCATGGCTCATAGTTTCATTGAGGTAGACAAGGCTGTGGTCCATGTGATCAGTTCAGTTAGTTTTTCATGATTGTGGTTTGCATTCTGCCTGCCCTCTGATGAAGGATAAGAGGCTTATGGAAGCTTCCTGATGTGAGAAACTGACTGTGGGGAAAAACTCCGATTTTAAACCTGAGGAAACTGGGGATCAGACAGGTTTTGTGGCTTTGATAGCCACAGGCTTGCTTAGTGGTGGAGCTGGGTTTTGGACTCGGCTCAGCACCTAGGCTAGTAGAGTTTGTTTGCTTGTGTGTCTTTAAGTAGATTCTCTCCAATCCAGAAATAAGTTGTTGGATTGATTGGTTTGTGTGTGTGTTTCCCATCATGCCTTCAAGTCCACTGTGGATGGTAGCACTTAGAACATTCCAGACACCATGCTCTGCTTGTTTATGCATTATCTAACCTAAGCCATTTAACCACGAAACCTGGGAGCCATTTGCTCCATGATAGAAGTGAAGAAACAGGCTCAAAGAGACAGAATCACAACAGCTAACAGCAAGCTAGTGGAGCTATAAGACTTAAATATGTATCAAACGTACATGTGATAAAGGGAGTCATTTTAAGGTAACAAGAGGCCCTGAAACGTAGCAGTCCTCAAGCATGTCCTGCTTCCTTTCCTCAGGTTCTGCACCACGAGTTACTGGCCATCCGTGAGGCGTGCATTAAGCTAGAGAAGGACTACCAGCCAGGCATCACGTTCATCGTGGTCCAGAAGAGACACCACACGCGGCTCTTCTGCACCGACAAGAACGAGCGGGTGAGCGTCCCCGGGCCCCCCATCCAGCCTGCCGCACCGAGGGCCTGGTGACACGGGCGTCCCGGGCTCGTGGGGACCGGCCACAGGCACTGGAGCAGGGTTCTCCTCAGCTTGGGGAACAGTTGGAACCTATAAACCCCACAGGTTGGGATGCGTCTAGGGGGGTGACTTTTATCCCATATAGAAATGGCCAAAGGTGAAGCTGCAGAGCCAGTGAGCAGCTGTGGTCCTAGACAGCGTGGCGTAAAGGATGAGGTAGGATGTGGGGAGGTGGGAGCCCTCAGGGCAGCTGGGGTGCTCCTGGAAGGGGGCCTGGGACCTCTCCAGGGATCTAGTCTGGAGGAGCATCCAGACTCCCTTACGCTACCTGGCTTCTCCAGAGTAAGAACCGTGTGCGAGCAGGAGGCTCGAGACTTAAAGATGCGACTGCTGAGAATTGTCCACAGCTGGGGAGAGATAGGATTCCTTAGATTAAAACACTGTTCCTATTCCTAACAGGAGAGTAAAAGTAAATCCACACCTAGACACATTGTCCTAAAGCTGCATGGTGTCCAACTAGCTGCATAAGATAAAAGACCTCCCGGAAGGGAGGGACATTAGGTCAGACTGCCCACAGCAGGGCTGTACACTGGGGGTTGGTGTCCACGTGGAGCAGTCCCCTGAGGCCACCTGGCACCACAGTGCTGAACATGCTTCTGGCCTAAATGAAAGACATAATGCAAATTGAGAGTTAGTGGTGAGGAAAAGGGACGGATGGTCTCCTGAGAAGATACGACTGCTCTAAGCGCGGATGGATCTCATGCCATGGCCTGAAAATATGTAAAGGTTAAAAGGTGAAGCTCAACGGGCAGAATTTCAGCGAGAAATTGACAAACACACCACTAGAGAGGTCTGTGTTAACAGACCACTGTCAGAAAGTGAGAGAGGTACAAGTTAGTAAAGACTCAAAATGGGAAGAGTGGAGGAAACAAGCTGGGGCAGACAGAGCCCTGCCTGTGGTGGCCGAGCTCACGCCCAGAGCTGAAGCACGAGCTGGCCTCAGGCGGTCTCAGAAGATGGCCAGACCTCACCCTTCTACAAACCACATTTTCCGTTACACAGTTTTAAATCCGTAGTAGAAAAAAGCATAAGAAAGCTTAAATTTTTCAATTGATTATAAGAAGCACATGCACTAAAAAGGTGAAGAGAATAATCAATTGTGAAATGATCAGAAATGAACGAAAAGGAGAATTTCATATCAAACCCTGTGCAGTGCAGCTAACGCAGCACTTATGGGTGAGAGTATAGACACAGCTGCTGTGTTGTAAAACTAGAAAGACAGCCATCAGTAAGTCTAAATCTGCAGGAAGGATGTCAGCCCCAGGGGTCGAGGCACAGCTGAGGAGCTGGTGTGTGCAGCCCCCCTGCCACCTCAGCCTGCAGACCTCTCTTGCCAGGAGTCAGGGGGATCAAAGTCAGCTTTTTCCTGCACCCCACTTTCTCGAAATAGAAAATAGTGAACTAGAAAATGAATCGCCCATAGCACAGATTAACACAAGTGAGGCATACTTCGCTGAAGATTATATAAACCAATCAAGACTGAACAAAAGAGAGAATACTTGTGATGATGTTGGGAGCAGAGAGGGGGTGTTATTTGAATCATACTGGATAACAGCTTCATGATAGTACGTTGGAAAACAGGAGAAACAGATGCAAATACTCAGTTGTAGAACGACTTCAGTTACCAGAATCAGCTGAGGAGGACAGTCCCAGTCATCATCCCAAAGGCATCGGGCCCAGAGAGTTTTATGGGCAAACTGTACCAAGGCATCACGAGTAAACTATCTTAATGTGTGGCACAGGCTGGGGAAAAAAGAGAAACTACTTGGCTTATTTGATGAAGTTCGTCCAGAGGTTTTTATAGGCAAGTTTTAATAAACCTTCAGAGAATAATCTTCTAGAAAGAATTTCAGAGGACAGAAAAAGTCTGGGGGATTCACATTAGGAGGTTAGCCTGATAAAATCACCAAACGTTGTCCAGGATGTGGGTGCTATGGTGAGGAGCACAGGGTCTGGAGCCAGAAACCCTGGCTCCAGTCCATCCCTGCAGCTTCCGGCTGCTTGACCACAAGCTGTCAGCGCCTCTGCCTGGACTGCCTCGTGAGAGTGCTGGGAGGGTGGCTGATCTGACACACAGCACTCAGCACAAGGTCAGTGCATCGTTAGGCCGAGGATTCTCCTGCCCTTTGGACAGGAGTGGAGATGGATAGCCAACTTGGAGCACAGTTTGGCAGTTCTAGAGATCTACCCTGGAGAAACCCACATGCTAGCATTCGGGGACATGTGTAAGAATATTCTGGCAGTGTTGTTTATAATAGTAACAAATCTACCTGCTAACAGAAGAGTTTGTGGTGTGTTTATATACTGGCATTTACATACCAATGAAAAGTAGTAAAAAAACAAAACAGTAATAAACATTATCTGCCAAATGACTGTTTCTCAAAATTGCAATGTGGAACAAACACAGCAAGTAGCAAAATGCATAGGATACATGTATACAGGTTTTAAATGTGCAAAGTAACACAGTATAATGCTAATGGAGGCTCAAATGTGTAACAAAAAGTGAGAGCTTGTGTGGGAGTAGTGAAGTCTAGATTTGAGACTGCAGCATTGAAGGGGGTGCAGAGGTAGGCACTCTTCTCAGATATTTCCTTTCTTTTTCACGTGTCTCTGAGGCATCGTGCACACATTCAGCAAGTGCTTGCAGAAGGTACACAGGGGTTATACGGGCGATTTTCTCTTGTATGTGATGTCTCTGCTTTTTAATATGCTGTCTAGGTTGGTCATAGCTTTTCTTCCAAGGAGCAAGTGTCTTTTAATTACATGGCTTCAGTCACCATCTGCAGTGATTTTGGAGCCCCCCAAAATAAAGTCTCTTACTGTTTCCATTGTTTCCCCATCTATTTCCCATGAAGTGATGGGACCAGATGCCATGATCTTCATTTTCTGAATGTTGAGCTATAGTCCTGAGCAAATGCATAGTCCAGCTTAAGGCCTTAGGAATAGACGACAGTGTGGCTGAGTCTTGTTTGCTTGCTTGCATCACTTTGCCGTCCCCAGCCGCATCTAATGGGCTCTTGTGTTGCTCAAGGTTGGGAAAAGCGGAAACATTCCAGCAGGCACAACCGTGGACACGAAAATCACCCACCCAACTGAGTTTGACTTCTACCTGTGTAGTCATGCTGGCATCCAGGTGAGGACAGGGGGTGGACAGTCTCAGTGTGTCTGAGACGTCATGCATGCATTCAGCAAACGCTTGCAGAGCACAGGCCATGTGCCAGGCACTCGAGTGGGCACTGGGGACGTGGTGGTCAGCAGTGAGCCTGGGGCTCCGGCAGTCCTGAGGGGAGGCCGGCGGGTGATCACTGGACCGTGGGGGCTCAGCACCATGTGGTGCTATCAGGGGGCAGGAGAGATGAGGTCCGGTGGCGAGGGCAAAGGCCTGGCAGGCTCGACGGGACCAGGGGCATCCCTGTGTGCCAGGGCTCGGCGAGCACTCGGGGGTCAGGGGACTAACTGAGGGGTGGGGTCGGCCTCGCATGCCCACCTCACAGGTGAACAGCAGGGCCACATGGACATGCCTTGTCCCTCCCAGTTAAGAGACCCACAGCCTGCCAGGAGCCATCCTGGGGGAGCGGTGCCCTGTGCGGCCATGCCTGCTGTCAGCACTGTGCCACCCCGATGCGAGGCTGTGCCCTGTGGGAGGGGGGCTCCTGGAGGAAGGGCTGAAGTCCCCTCCTGAGGGATCTGATCTAAACTCGGAGGATTACTGTGGACTCCGTACTTTGGACATTCCATGGGAACCACACACTGCCAAGGCCCTGGAACAGGGCATGGCCAACTGGCCGTGGGTGCGTCCAGCCTGCAGCCTGTGGGCACAGCCGAAGGCTGAGTGGGTTGTACATCTTTAAAGCGTTGTTGAAAAGGAGGAAGAGGAGTGTGGCTCAGAGAATGCGGAGACTCCCGTGGTGTTTCCTGTGGCAGCTTCCATGTCCGGCGGGCACCTCGCCCATACCGGCCACCCGGTGTCCATCACCATCT
>NW_011494608.1:5870248-5884560 GCF_000754665.1 Bison bison bison | reverse complement strand
CCATCACCATCTCTTTCCTGGCCTTCCGCCTCCGGGTGGTTCTCCGGCCCTCCACGGCCTCCAGTTCGGTTGCAACCAGCCTTCCCCCTTGCTTTCCTGCGCAGGCCCTCTCCACTGAGGGGATCTCGCTTCTGAGACAATTCTGTGACAGGACGAGCCTCTGGGGCCCAGCCCCGCCCTGTCCTCAGCACAGCCTCTGACGCTGATGCCCCGCTGCCCGTGGGCCCCGTGACCACCCCGGGTTAAAAGTGGGTGCAGACTGTGGCTCCTCAGAGGACAAGCAGGCCTGACTCCCACTAGCTCTGGGAGCCTGAGCACAGACGGTAGAGGCAGCAGCACCCGAGTGGGGGCGTCAGGAAGGACCAGCCGGCTGGGTCATGTGGCAGCCGGAGAAAGCCCTTACCCCTGCTGACCGGCCATGGGTGCCCTGCCAGGCAGGGCAGCGGCCCTCGGGCACCCCCACTTTGCGGGGGAGGAAGGGGGTAGGTGACCAGCCCACCTCCTTCAGTTTCAAATGTTTCCAGACTACACACACTGCACAAAATAAATACATGATCAAACTCCTATTTAAAAGGCAATAATGTATAACTTATTAAAGATTTTTTTCTTGTCTCTATAAATGAAACATCGTAGAGAACCTAAGGTATACAAATATTGTCCTCAGAACAGCTTCTTCTGTATTTTTGTCTTTCCTATGATTTCCTGTGCACAAGTGAATATATGTGTGGTCTATATTTTACCAGTAGGCGGTCATTTGATGATACACTGTAAGTAATAGAAACCTCTTCTCGTCACCGTACGTCCTCCGTGACGCTTGCGCTGCGGGCGGAAGCACGGCTTCTCAGCACACCTGGGCAGGTGAGTCCTGGCCCCTCTGGTCCGTGTCTGCCTCTCACCCTCTGACCTGCTTTCAGGGAACAAGCAGGCCCTCGCACTACCACGTGCTCTGGGATGACAATCGCTTCTCTTCCGACGAGCTGCAGATCCTCACCTACCAGCTGTGTCACACCTACGTGCGCTGCACACGCTCTGTGTCCATCCCGGCGCCGGCATACTACGCTCACCTGGTGGCCTTCCGGGCCAGGTACCACCTGGTGGACAAGGAGCACGACAGGTGAGTGGCATGCCTCTCCTGCCAGGCTCGTTTCCGCAACAGGCTTCGGCAGCTGCTTTTCCAGAGTGGGACACGGGGTCCCCAGTGGCTGGAGCCGATTGTTACGCAGACACTCAAAAGCCAGCATCTTCGCCGCCACTCGCTAGCTGTGTGGCCATCTTGCCAGAGGGCTGGTGTGTGGTCCTCACTTAGCTATCAGTGTGCTGCCTCGTGATGCATTAAAGGCTGCACTTTCTCTCTCTCTCTCTACCCCCCACCCCCGCAGTGCTGAAGGAAGCCATACCTCTGGGCAGAGTAACGGACGAGACCATCAAGCGCTGGCGAAGGCGGTGCAGGGCCACCAGGACACACTGCGCACCATGTACTTTGCTTGACATGTTCAGTGTTTCCAACTGTGTACCGAGTAGGATTCACATGAGACCAGCTACACTCAGACCAACAAATGCCCAGCCCTTCCATGACAGCCAGCATCGAACATGACACGTCATCCATTTTAGTAGATTCTCCATTTTCCAGAATGCCTTCCGTCCCAGATTTCAAACTTGGATTTTCAACTGCAGACCTGTATGAGACCCCCATTGTCGTAGGAAATATGGTTTGCCAAAATCTTATAAGCTGCTTATTGAAATAGAGTCCCGTGTTTCCTAAAAATCTCCTAAAACCAGTCTATGAACTCAGGGCTTTAAAACATTTTTAATTTATTTGGTCATTCAATTTACTTATTTTTAACACATGATTCTCTATGAAATTGATGGGCTCAAACTAGCTGTGAACATTCTACGAGAGTGAAAGCAACACAAAACACGTTGTGGTTTTAAAGCCTTGAACATTCTGACGTTGTCACTAAAGTTTATTTCAGAATGATGCCGGCGTGCTCCTGATCTGGCTCCCACCAGCTGTCCAGGACCCAAGGGCAGGGGCCAGGCGAGACGCCTGGGGTCTCTCATTCTGCCACCGGCCGCCTTCCGCTCAGCTCGAAGGAGGGCGCGGTGGCAGAAGATGGGCCGTGTGTGTTTATAACATTTACAGGTCCAGAGAGATTGGCAGACAAGTGCCATTTTAATAAAAAAATTATTTAAAAAAAGAAAAAAGACAACATGCCGACAGTCTAATCATAAGAGCTGTCCTATAGGACTGTGACATTTATTTTCCAAAGTTTCTAAAGAATACGGGTCTGTGGTGATAAATACAGTACAATCCTTTTTCACTGTTATGTCTTTAATGTAAGAGAAAAAATATATATATCTGGTTTGCAGTATTAATGTGGTAGATAGATGCTGTTTTTCATTTTATTGACTATGGGGTGCTTCTTGTGATCTGTTCAGCATATCAAGAGAGTTCTGGAGCCCTGACCACCCCTTGTGGTTCTCAGTGCTGAAGTGCAGGAGTATGCGGTTGACTCTGAGTGCCCGCGGCCCGCCCCTGAGTGCTGAGTGCCCAGCCTGGACCCTCCGGGGGCCTGGGTGTGCTCCCAGCAGTCGCTCCCCTCCCCACCCCCTCCGCCTCCCCCCGTGTGTCACTCAGCCGATTAAGCACAAATGGAATGTATGTGTCCTTCCACTCCCGGAACGAGTCCGTGCAGCAGCGTGCACCTCTCTGGGTGTGGTTTGTTAGCCAAGCGTCATAGGATCTATGCACTGAAACTAGAGAAGGCTGTTGGTGGTGGCCCTCTGCCGGACGCGAGGCCAGTGGTCTGCGCAGGAGCGCTGCCCTCCGGGGGTGGCGGGAGAGGCAGGCCCTTCTGCTAGGATTTGCGTCCTGGCCCCAGACGTGGTTTCGCCAATCGAGAGCCGTCGCACTAAGAGTAGTGTTGTGGGCGGCTCGACGAGCTCCGCTGCGCTAAGTTGGCTTTCTGTCCTCGCAGGCAGCTGTCATAGAAACCAAATCCACGATCAGTACAGAGTCCAAGGAGACGAGCCTTCCCCTAGCGCTGCGTCCTGTCTATAGGTTTCCTCGGGCCCTGCGATGGCCCGTCCATCCAGGCCTGACACTGACCTCTGGCGCTGGGGTGTCTCCTGCTGGGCTGAGCGCCTGCCTCCGTCTTGTGCAGGGGCTCTGAGGGGCCAGGAGGGGTGGGGACACGCCGTGGGGGACGCTTGGCCTGGATTTTGGGGGCAGCGACAAAGGGATGACTATTTGTATCAGTATAGCTCAGAGTGGTGTGTGTGTGTGTGCGTGAACGCACACGTGTGTGCACATGTGGGTGTCTTATTAATGGCATTAGTCTCTTCTTGCTGTATCTTTTTTTTTTCTTTTTAAATGACAGAAGCCTCTGCTTAAAGAAATGTTGCAATTCCCTGTCATTTTATTATCAAGTGGCACTTTCTCCTATTCCGAGGGACACCGGTAAAGTACACTCTTGACTTAAATTACTGGGAGCATTCAAGCAAAGGAGGGTATCTTTTCACTAAAATATTTTTAAAGTCTTCAATGAGGTTAGTTTTTAGCCATGTTCAGTATCATGTAGAACTGTGTCTCTCCAAGGTATGTTTTACCACTTGCAACAGGATCTCGGGAGGTCGGGGCGGCGGTGGTAAAAAAAAAAAACTCAGTTTCCCGCGCTCGCTGCCGAGTCAGAGCCTCCAGGGTGGGTGGCTGGGCATTGAGTTTGTCACCATCAGCTAGGGGCTTGGGCTGCCTGGAGTCTGAGAACTTCTGATCTAGAACCTTCTGGAGAGGAAGCTCCCCCAGGCACCCCTTCTGGCAGTGCAGGAAGACGTCTTCCTGAGCTAATGCGTTGGGGAACACTACAGGCTGGCAGAAAATGAGACCTAAATTCTTAAAAAAAAAAAATCATTTTGAAGAAAAGTTTTCTTTCTAGAGGGCCAAAGTACTTTGAGAAGGGTACTTTTTACAGCCCTAGGCTTGTTTTATGAAGTTTTTACTAAAGAGCATTCGTAAACCAGACGTCTCCAGCTGGGGTAGCTATATACCTTGGTGCATGTCTGATGGCTCAGAATTCAAATGGCTGTAGTTACAGTTTCTCAGGTAAAGAACTGTTTCCCCAAATTCCTACCAATCCTCCCATTATTAAGATAAGTTCTGAGTCAGCGTGAAACCTCAGAGTACAGTAGAGTGAGTTCAAGCCCTGCTCACATGGAAGCCGAGAGGGGCCTGCCTGCCTGAGCAGGTCATGCCCACCCAACCCAGAGTGACCTCGAGGCTGCCCCGAGAGGGGCTCCGGGCACCTCCCATGTTTGAAGGGTTTCCTGAGGTCCGTGCAGGTTGCAGAGGTGTCCGCTCGCTGGCTTTGCCCCACCCTACTGTTAAGGAAGGTGTGCCTTGCTTTAAGCAGACTGAATGTGAAAATTGTGATGTAGAAATCTGGATTCATTTGCAAGGAAAACTGGGATTTATCTCATCTCTTTAGAAGAGGTGTCTGAATTAGATTCTTATCCTGGTACTCTTCCTAATGTATTTGGTAACATTCACCTGAAGAAAAGTTAATGTAGTCCCCTCCCTTCACCACTTCCTAGTCTGTTCGACGGGCTCTCGCCCTGATTGCTAAGTGATGAAAGAAACCCAGGGAGCGATGTGGGTCGCCATGAGGAGAGCCCTCGGCCCTGCTGAGATGCCATCCTGCTGCTGGTGTACTTCCTTGGATAAGCTCAGATGTCCCCGGTTCAGATAGATTTTGTAAAAACTGGGCATACCTGTACCTTTAGAAAGGGATTGTTTGGGTTTTGGTTTTCTGTTTCAAAAAGTCTTCACAGATACACTTGATACTACATTTTAGGGTCTGCCTCTTCTTTTCAAGATTGTGTTGCTTTTCGGTAGCATTCTCACACTCCGTGCATGGGTGTTTGCACCCTGGAACCACGAGACATCCCTGGCCACTTTGTGGCCTTCCCCGGGAGGGCCTGGTCAGAGGTCGAGTGATCTCTGTGTGCTGTGTGAAGTTGGCCGCAGTCAGTGCTGTGACTGATGTTTACCCCAGCGTGTGCTCCTTAAAAGAGACAATTCAAGTTCAGTTACTACAGCAGGGTTGTGGGGGGTGGGTATTGATATATATTGTACGTTACTGTTATTGTTGTTAAATGCAAATGTTGCTATTTATTTTTTTTTTCCTTTCTGCTCTGGTTTGATTTGCCTGATAATGGATATTCCCGTGCATGTGGTACCTGGTGAATATGATAGAAATTATTTCCCCTAACTTTTATAAATTACCTGATGTTTACCTTCGAGTTTGCTGGATGATTTATTTTTGAAAGCCACAAATGTAGTTTTTCTGGATGAATTGTTTTTCTTATATATGCAGCGGTGTAATTTTGCATTGATCTGCAGGGTGATTTAAATTTTATTTTTACAAGGCAGTTTTTCAGGCAGATTATATATTTGATACAATACGTTAAGGGTAGGCCAGCCAAGCGTCCTGCAGCGGGGAGACCAGACTGCCTCGAGGAGGCCTCTGGAGGCCGGGGCGGCTTCTCTCGGCCTCTCGGTGCCAGGCAAGCGCTCGGCTTGCTTCATGGAGCCGTCCCTCGGGATCTGACGGAATCCTTGAGTGGGACTTTGATCTGTTGGACAGTTCAAAGGATTTTTTCATGGGCATTTTCCTACACCTAAGGCAGTTCCATTAGGAGGAGCTTTAGAAGCTGACATAATCCAGACAGTGGACAATCCCAGTGGCCCGGACAAGCCATAGAATTTCCCTGTGACCTCTAACTCATCTCTCACGCTCATGAGAAAAGGAATGTACAAATAAATAGAAACTTCCTCAGTGCTCATACACCTCACTTTCAGAATGCAGATACCTTATTTATATTTAAAGCCCTCCCCCAAAGCAACCAAGACTATTCTCTCCAGCTGCCGTGCCAGCAGTCGCGGCTGCAGTGACGTTTCTCAGTGTAGACACCGTGCACGTGTGACTATGTAATAGGGCTGTCCGTGTTACACACACATGCTGACTTTTTGTAAGGAAAATTTTCAACTCAAAATAATTGCACTGATTTTTTGACAGCTTCCTTTTTATTATGTCCAACTTTGCATCTGCTGTACTTGTTTGAAATGATTGTAAATAGACTTAGGATAGCAGAAATGGTGTGAGACAACGCGTTGCTTTGTTCAGTGACTCTGCCATGTTTTCCAGTGTTACGTGTTAGAGCTGTGTGGGCTGCCTGCTGCCCTGCCCCCTCTGCAGCCGTGTCTTTGTGTGCGTGTGTGTGTGCGTGTGTGTGTGTGTGTGCGCACATACGTGTTGACCATTCATGAAGGACAAGTTAGCCTCTTCGCCGTCTTTTTCTGGAAGGAAGTTTGTGGTCTATCGGAAGGAGAGTGTGCTCCCTCCTTGCGGTCTGAAGATTTAATTCTAAGAGGATTAGTTGTAAATCCCTTGAATACTTCTGGTCTGTTTAATTCCTTGTTATTTGCCATGACTCCCTAAAGCATTTGCTTCTACCTCCGTCCAGCATTTGACAGCTTGGAGAGGAAGTGTCTGAACGGCCAATGTTATTAGCGAGTCACAGTCCCCTTGCTTCTCTTTGGTCAGCCGTCATTTGAAAGCCATGAGGTCGCTGTTGTGTCAGAACTGTCATCTGTGGCTTAATCTGTAGATGCCAGGCAGACCTGGACCCCAGTGCTGTCCGTTCCTCCAGGCCTCGTGCGTTGGCCAGGTGAGAAGTGTGGGCTCTAGCCCAGCATGTGATTCTACTTGTGGGCGGGCTCCCCAGTAGCAGACACACAGAGGAGCTTTCACACCCACGCAGCCAGTCACCTGAGTGTGTGTTCCCGTCACGTTGACGCCATCTCGGTGCCCTCATTTAACGCTTTTTTTTGGATGTTTTGCCATTTTGTTGTCTAAAGTGAATGTATTGGCTTAGCCATATCACTACAGAAGGTGGTTTCTCATAAGTACCTTTTAGTATAAAAATAAGTAAATTAACGCAGATAAAGGCTACCTCTGAATTCTTAACAGGTTCATGTTTGCTTTTAAGCTTAGCTGTCCACACTGAAAATAGCCAAAATGTTGCCTGAAAAAACAGAATCGTGAACACCTCTCTGTTCAGTTCTGGCTTGAACATTGCGTGCCATACTGTGACCCCCGGGCAGTCCCCTCCCCGCACCCGGCTGTCCGGGTGGACCAGGGACTCCTCAGGGCTGCCCGGCTCCGACGTGCTGGGACTCTCGGTGGCCGGCAGGAAGGAAGCGAGAGGGCCCTTCTGCGTCGCCCTCGGGTGCAGGGCCGTGGACGGCGGGACCTGGAAGGGACCCGCTGTCCTGGCATTTTCCTGTCCTATCTGATGTAAGGAAGCACTTTTTCTTTCCTGCTTTATTTATGAATGGGTTGAAAGTGGCTCCTTCTCTCTTCTCCCTTTTTGTACACTCTATAAAATCACAAAGGTGCTTAAACACCAACTCTCGTGCAAATAGTTCTTTTACAGTAGCTGCATGGTTTCAAAATGCAGTGCAGGTGTCAGTGACCTCTGACTTGGGAACCCTTGAGTGCTGTCACTCCATACTTTAAAATGAGCCAAGGTTCAAAAGCAAAATGTTCTGTTCAAATCCAAGGCCGTTTGTTGAGAGGAGCACAGGGGCCAGGGCAGCAGCATCCTGAATGGGCGGCGGTTCCCGCTGCCGGTGCCCCGGACCGGACGCCCCCTGCGGGGCGGCTGGCCTGGGAGAGCTTGACATCCCATGTGATTTACCACTTTGCCGTCAGAAATGTGCTGTGCCCACACGCTGCTGTGGGATTATCAGGCTCACCCTCTGCTCCTTTGCATCTTTTCTTTAGGTTCCTCGTGTTCTCATCTTCAGAAGGTGAGCATTTGCTCCTAAGTCTGGAGGGACAGGCGTCTGGGTGGGAGGGGGCGGCTCCGAGCTCCTCTGGATGCACCTCAACCTTGACTTTGCCCCAGAGAGGTTCCAGGGGCACCATTAGGAGGAAGCCCTTGCCTTTAACGCCACGTGCTGTGCTATAATTCCCAGAGCGCCAAGTGCCCTTTGCAGTCTTAAGAATGTGCAGTTCTGCAGTCGCGCTGTCCTACAGGCAGACCACCCCAAGGGGCATGGGCGTGGGGGGTGCCTATGGGGGTGCCCGCCGCGTCCACTGACCCACTTTAGCCCAGTGGTTGCTGGGCTCTTCAGTGACTCGGTTTGCAGCCAGAATCGCAGGCAGGGTTTTCCAGTGGCCCCCTGGGGTCCCAGCATGGGTCTGCTCCCTCCTCACCACTTTTGCGCTCATGAAAGGTCACTAAAGATGAGGGAACTGAAGGAGATTATTGGTGCTTTTGTTCACATGTTTCTGTCTTACTGGTTGATGTGAGAAATGCAGTGTGTTAGACCTTAGATGGCCCTGGTGGTGTGACTGAGGGTTGAGTCCTCACCTTCAGACAGTCAGAGGAGGCTAGTTACAACTTGCTTGGAACTAGTTACAACTTTCTAGTTACAACTTCCTTGGATGTGAGTAGTTCAGAGTTAAAGCTAAAACACCAAATACTGACTACCGCCCCCCCCCATGTGTCTCTGGGAACTTCGTTCGTGTTCAGGCCAACCTCATTCAGTACTTCTGGAATCTTCAAGGTCCTCAGACCTGGGAGTCGATCCCAGGATCGACTTGACAGAACTGGGTGCGTGTAGGGAGCGCTGGGTTCCTCTGGGCTCCGGAGATGCTGGCAACAACCCTAGGTGTGGGTGAGGGCAGCCCCTCGCCCAGCAGGCAGGTGGTGCCCAGGCCTCCCTGACCTCTGGTGGTGCCAAGTGGAGCACGTTCTGGAGACCCCATCTCAGCCTCTGTGCCTTTCGCGTCCAGTCCTCGGGGTCCTTTCGGAATTGCATCAGGCTGCGTTGTTGGAAGGAAGCTGGCCCTCTGCCCTAGAAGCTGCTTCTGCTCCTTGGCTCCCACGGACGGCCCCGTGCAGGAACCACTGGGTTCTGGCTGGGGGCTCCTTCCAGGCCCTGAGCACATCTGTCCACAGCACCTCTCTGTCAGTCAGGCGCTGACCGTGACCGCCAGCCAACCTGGGGGTTTTGCTCTCATAGTCACTCGTCGAGAATGTTGAGTGTTAACGGAATGAGACTGTTTTCAGGAAGGAACTGGAGCTGGCATTGTGTCTTTGTGAAATGCGTGTGAAGACTCGGAGGCCGGGTGCCGGAGCGCTCATTGTGGTGGTTTGTAACGTGGGGGAGTGGTGTCACCTGGAGCCGTGCATGCAGGACTCAGGCTCTGCCGCCTCGAAGATGTAGGTTTTGGCTCTGACTTTTCCAAGCCAGGTATTGAGTTGAGCAGATTTCTTGGCTGATGGTCCAGTTAAAAGCCACCCTTCTCTGTCAGTGGATGGTTTTAAGTAGGGGAAATGACCCAATGTTATTTAAACTTAAAAGGCCTTCTTGGTGGCCATTCTTGGTCCTTCCCTCTCCCCTCACTCTCCCTCCTGAAAGGCAGAGGCGCCAGCCGGCATGGGGGCTGGACAGCAATGACTTTGGGTTCCTCTTCAAAGCCGGATACACATGTGACTAGAATCCTGGGAAGTCTGCAGTTTAGCACTAACTGAAAGTTGCCTCCTGAGTTTGATCGTGGATTTTAAATGTAGTTGTTCAAGATATCAACTCATGTTTTGTAATTATAGAGGCAAATGAGTTTTTACTTTTTAAAGAGTTTTAAGGGAATAATTGTGAGTTTCTGTGCAGCAAAGTGGCTAATTACTCATTAAACATAAGAATGTAGTGTCTAAATCCAGATTTTTTCTTACCTCTGGTACACTTTAGATTGCTTACCTAGTATGTATTGAGGGGTTTTTGACCCTGAGTTTTATCAACTTTTCTAGTTTTATTTTATTTTTATAAAATAATTGAAAAAACCAAAAATGAATTCAAAAGTTCCATAGGTAGATCTTTCCCCTTAATTTCCCCCCATGCAAAAAAAAAAAAAAAAAAAATTTTAGAAAGACATTTTGAATCAAAATGTATTATGACCATGTAAAGTTTACTGTTTTCTAAGAAGCTGAGCAGCTAAAGGGCCTCATTCCAGGTGGTACTGTGTGTGCCGTCTGCGGACGCGGTTGCCTGTGCGGTGGGTCCACGTGGCAGTGTCTGTGCTTGGTGTAGAGACCGTGCAGTGCTGTTGTGTAAATGGACAGTTCCTGTATAAACTAGTGTTTATATGCATTGGCCTCTGTATAACTTTTCATTTGCTACATGAATTGTAAAATTAAATATGAAATTATAATACCTGCTAAATACGATTCTGAGGCTTCCTGTCCTTGTCTTTTAGTTTAATACCATTCTGTGTGTTTTGAGGATGTTCCATGCTTGCATGATGCTAGGTGGTAATGCCACTTTAAATTAAGCCTTAATCAGATATTAAATTTGTAAGTTTCAGAGTATGCAAAAATACTAGGCAGAATGAGTTTAAACTGTTCAGATCAAGATGCTATATCTTAATTCAGCAAGTCTTTTCTCCAGAGTTACAAAGGGAAACTTTCACTGATACAGCGCTCGCTCGCTCTCTGGTCTGGCTGCTGCCATTGCTTGATGAAAATGGACCATTGTGCATTTCTGTGGCAGTCAGTCAAAGACCTGTTCTGAAAGTCTTGAGACTTTGTCAGGGTTATTTTTAAATGTTTGATTTTTTTTTTTTTTTTTTCCCTCCAGTTTGAGATGTTTTTATGGCTGATGGAGAGTATGATTTGGGTATAAATCTTTGCAGACCTGCTCATGTTCTAAGCTTTCTTCAGGTAGTGCCACCTGTCATTGTTTCTGCTTACGATTAAATGGGTTTTTGTTTTTGTAAAAGCATCTTAAATTTAGACATAAAATGGAGGGGACCCAGCTTTCTTTACAATGTGGATCTACCTCAGTTAAACAGTTGGGTGCTATTTACTAAGCCTGTCAAACTAAATTGGAAAAAGTAACAAAACAGTGAAATATATAACTCCATACAAAGCTTGAAAACATAATTTCCGTTTATTTAATAATATTTTTATTTATTTTGTGCCTTTCGTGTTTAATCCTAATACATTGAAAAAATCAGTATGAAATTAAATATTTTATATTGTACATGGGGAGAAAAAGCCCAATTGGCCATGGAATCTGAGAGATCACCCCAGCTAACTACTAACACATATTGGAATCCCAACTGCCCTCTTGTGAAAAGAAAAAAATTATGCCCAAGAGCAAATATGACGTTTTACAAGCAAATTTCAGACTCTTCTATGCATATATTTGTAGCTATCACTTCATTTTCTGTGCCAATGAAGGGGCGGCCAAAACAACTCACACACTCTTGTCCTTGCTTCTCTCATCGCGCAGGCCCCCACCCCCGCCCTGGGCGTATTTTATAAGTTCATTTCATAAGCAACGGATGGACTGTTGTCGACTGAGTCTCTCCCGACCTCCTGGTGGGGGTGCTGATAGCCATCGACCGAGGAAGGGAGAGCCCTTGGCTGTGGGGGAGGGGAGCAGGGGTGCTGTGCAGCACCCCAGGATTTCTGTGAGTTAGGAAAGCTTTCTGGCAGGTGAGAAAATAAGATAGGAGATCGATGACTTTCCATGCTTTTATATTTGGCAGTTTACAAGTCTAGACTTTTCCTACTATGGCAATCTTTTTTAATTCTTTGGAGGTAACACAATATTTTGGAGTCTTAAGAATTTGATTTTATACCAATAAGAAATAAAAATTAGGGATCTTTCCTGTAGTATATAGTTTTACTATTTTAAAGAGATCTCTGAATTTTACAAGAGAACCAACATTCCTTAGTGGCAAAACTCTGAAGGTTGATTTGGGAGGCTTTTTGCTGCAGGATCTCAAAAAAATTGGGATGATTCTAGTTAAATGTTTTTTAATTTTTAAACTTCCATCAGGTCAATACGTAAGCTATATTTTGTAAAGAGTAAATCATCCTTTAGTATGCTGCATGTAAAGATCAGCGTTGTTGCACTTTCTCAATAATAATAAATGCCCTACAATTGGCTCATCAGTAAGCATTTTGTTTTTTACCTAACAAGAGTACTTTGGGGCAGGTGATTAAATTTATATAGGTACCTCAAGAAAAAGAACCTGAATATGCTGCATTTTGTTTCTTTAGCTTGTATATGTAGCATTTTGTTCTGCTCTTATTTTTTTGTTTAGATATATGCTTTTTGGACCCCAACAGGCTGTTGAAGAGATCTTAAAGTTACTCTTGTAGGGTTACAGTATCTACAGTATCCTTTTTTTTTTTTTTAACAACTTACTGCAATATCTGGTTCAAAGGTTGCCCACCAGGAGATTAATACTTTACCCAAATACACCTGAGAAAAAGGATACCATGTTTATAAGCAGACAATAATGTTTCTAATCCTTTCTGTTCATGCTGCTTTCTTACTTTTCTCCATATCACCAAGAGGTTGGATGACTTACTTCTAAGGTCAGACTTAAACATCATGGCATCTTAATGTTTTCAACACAGACCTCACAAACTCGCCATTGAGTAAAGTAGCATGACCCTAAAGGTGTTGCTGGCGCTAAGCAGCCGCGTCCATCCGGGCTCTGAAGAGCCGGTCTCGACACTTCTGTGTTCCCAGCACTCACCCTAAACTGAACAGACGGGGAGTGGTCTTAATTGACAAAGACTAAACTGGTGAAGAAAGCTAAAGGCTGAGACACTGAGCATCTATGGTGGTGTTTAAGCTTAGCTGGGTCCTTTCGAGTTTGTTTTACAGCTTACTAGGTTAAGTAGTTTGCACTATTTTTGCAATAAATCCATGGAAAACCTAACAGTTATTTGTTTTGTTTCTTATTGTGTGTATATAAACTAATACTAAAAAGTTTGGCATAGTGTTTTTTTCACCTTACATAACCTTTAACATGCACAGAATGCTGTAAATCTGATAAAATATGATGTGAATGATATTTTATAAAGTTATTTTGTATGGTGTCAATTTTGTTTTGCCTCATACTATGTCAGCAAAAAAAAAAAAATAAAATTCCTTGTATTTACAGCTGCCTCTCCCAAAGACCTTCTGTTACTCATGTGTTTATTTGGGGGTTTCCATCCACACAGGTTAAGATTCCAGGCCTCTGAGGTAGAAGCACCCCTTGGGTGACACAAGTCTAGGGCCTTATTTTATACGTTGGGCCCCTTGAGAACTGGGACTCTGGGGATAAACCTAGGATTGAACCGGATGGAACAAATGTGGTATCCAGGATGAGGTGGGTGTTCCTCCTCTAGCAGCCGTGAGAAAGGGTGAAGTGAAAAGTCATTCAGCTAAACCCCAGTCAAGTGTGAACCCCTGAGCTCCATGCTGTGTGGGATACAGCTGACCGTATCTGGGGCCTGAGCCTGGTGGGTCACTCACCCTCTGCTCGGTGGCCTCCCTCTGGGCTGTCTGACTTCTGTCTGTACTGGAGAGAATATGTCGTGTTGAGAGATAAGGAAGGTAGGAATAAGAAAACAGGAAACTAGCTGAGAATCCCTAGGACAGACACTGAGCTAAAGCAGGCCAAAGTTTGTGTTTTAAAGCTATTTTTTTATTTTTAAGAACAATTAAATAATATGCGTTCACTATAGAGAATGTAAAAATTCAGATAAACATAGAAATGTTAAATTAACAGTAATCACAACACAAAATCACAACCACACAAAACCTGTACCAAATATTTATAGGGCTTTATTTCTAACAAAATGGGAAATAAGAAAAAGTTTTTCAGATTTTTAAAAAGGAAAAAAAAACGGGGGGAGGGGCAAAGAACAGGAGCAACCCAAGTTGCGAAGTATCCATTCACCTGTGGAGTGGATAAACAAATGGTACATCCATACAAAGAAATCCTACTCAGCAGTAAAAAGGAATGGACTGCTGATACTGCAAGTGCACTACGCTAAAATAAAAAGTCCGATTCAAAGCCTACATACTATATGATTCCATTTATACGACATGCGTGCTGGAAAGATGAGTGGGCAAACCATGGTCTGTGGGTGCAGTGTGGCCTGCTATGTTCTTGTATGGCATATAAACTAATACTATTGACTTGTACATTCTTAAGTGGTTGTAAAGAAGTCAAAAGATTCCATGAACCATGAAAATCATACAAAATTTAAATCTCAGTGTCCATAAGTTTTCTCAAGTACAGGCACGCTCATTCCTTTATGTGCTGTCTGTGGCTGCTTTTGAACTAGTAAGAGTTGTCTAGCAGTGAGAGATTCTGTAGCCCTTCCAGAAAAAGTCTGGGACTCCCTCTGCCAGGGCGTAGGAGGGGAGCACTGTGCCTCAGTGGCGGCGGTTA
>NW_011494608.1:5865424-5870148 GCF_000754665.1 Bison bison bison | reverse complement strand
TGGGGCTTCCCCGGGGGCTCAGTGCTAAAGCATTCACCTGCCAATGCAGGGGACACAGGTTTGACCCCCGGTCCGGGAGGATCCCACATGCCCATGTGCCACGACCATTGAGCCTTTGCTAGAGCCCGGGAGCCACAACTACTGAAGCCCCAACAGCCCAGAGCCCGTGCCCTGCAACAGAAGAAGCCACTGCAGTGGCTAATCCACGCACCGCCGCTACAGAGTAGCGCCCCCGTTCGCCACGACTAGAGAAAAGCCTGTGCAGCAACGAAGACCCAGCACAGCCAAAAATAAATAAAATTTTTTTTTAAACCTGTACATTTAAAAAGTAGATTTTAAAATATTTTAATAAAATTTAAAAACAAGAGGGACAGAAAACAGGAGCGACTGCCTGGGGATAAGGGAAGGAACGAACTTCAGGGGGATACAGAGGAACATCTGGAGGGACGGAATTGTTCTGTATATATTGACTGCTGACACAACCAACAGAATGGACATTAAAGGATGATTTTACTGGATGAAAATTCAAACTCAGTTTTTAAAAAAGACTGAAAAGACACGAGCTAAAATATACCTTAAGTGAATAGAAATAGGGCTTATGGTTTTCTCTTGTGGATAGTAAAAACAATTACTATGAAGGAATAGTAAAAATGATGGAGATCTTCAATAATACAGAATGCTTTGTAATTCTTTTAAGAAAGACATGCTTAGGCAGAGGTAATATTTCTTAGTGTATTTCATTTAATAATGTGATATGAAATTTTTCTCCAGGAATAGAAGTATTAGAAAGTGCTTATTTTTGGACTTCAGTGGTTAAGACTGCATGCAGGCTTCCACTGCAGAAGGCTCAGGTTTGATCCCTGGTTGGGGAACTAAGATCCCACATGTTGGCCAGCCAACGCAGGAGACCCAGGTTCGGTCACTGGGGAATGATTCCACAAGGCTCGGGGCAACTAACCCTGTAAGCCATAGCTACTGAGCCCATATGCACCTAGAGCCCTGCTCTGCAAACAGAGAAGTCACCACAATGAGAAGCCCACAGACCGCAATAGGAGTAGGCCCCTCTGGCCACAACCAGAGAAATCCTAAGCACAGCAACAAAGACTCAGGGCAGCCAAAACTACATTAATTAAAAAAATAGTAATAGAGGGTTCTAAAACTAGTTCCATAAAAGTTTACTATAAAAATATATACAGCTTTTAAATCAGAACTACAATGAGGTATCATCTCACACGGATCAGAAAAAGTCTACAAACAATAAATGCTGGAGAGGGTGTGGAGAAAAGGGAACCCTCTTACACTGTTGGTGGGAATGAAAACTGATACAGCCACTATGCAGAATAGTATGGAGATTCCTTAAAAAACTAGGACTAAAACTACCATATGACCCAGCAATCCCACTATTGGGCATATATGCTGAGGGAACCATAACTGACATACACCCCAACGCTCACTGCAGCACTACTTACGATAGATAGGACACAGCAGCAACCTAGATGTCCACCGGCAGATGAATGGATAAACAAGCTGTAGTACATACACACAATGGAGTATTGCTCAGCTATAAAAAGGAACGCATTTGACTCAGTTTCAATGAGGTGGACAAACCTAGAGCCTATTATACAGAGTGAAGTAAGTCAGAAAAAGATAAATATTGTACATTAACACATAGATAAGGAATCTAGAAAGACAGTACTGAAGAACCAATCTACAGGGCAGCAATGGAGACGCAGACACACACAAGAGACTTGGACACAGCGGAGGAGGGAGAAGGTGGGATGATTTGAGAGAGTAGCACTGAAACATATACGTTACCATATGTAAAACAGATAGCCAGCGGGGATTTTCTGTATGTCACAGGAAATCCAAAGCTGGTGTTCTGGGATAACCTAGAGGGGTGCGATAGGGAGGGAGGTGGAAGGGAGGTTTAAGAGGGAGGGAACATATGTATACCTGATTCATCTTGATGTATGGCAGAAACCATCACAATACTGTAAAGTAATCTCCAATTAAAAATAAAATGCAAAAAAAAATACAGCTTTTAATCAAAAATTTATTTTACAGTTTAAAAAAATGCAGTATTTGGATGAATACAAAGTCAGATTGTCTTGAAATACAAAAATCCTACCTACAGACTACATATTTAGCTAAAACAGGATCTAGCTGTTTACAAGAACTAATTTCAAAATATACATATGTGAGTCGACACAACTGGTATTTTACAAGTTCTTGAAAATCTATCTTCAAACTAGAAAGTTAAGCAGAGTTCCTCTTCCTCTGGAGCTCAGCGCTGCAGACGGGCTGTGCCTTCCAGTACGCAGGCTGTTGGCAGTCCCCTCCCACTCCAGCAGCAGTGTGGGCTTGGGGAAGAGAGGCTGCTATCTGGGTTCCTTTCCTGTTGGCTATTTATGGCAGAGGTGCATTATGCTCCGTCTCAGCCAGGGAAGAACATAACGTAAGTGAAGTCTCTGAAGGGTGGACAGACTAACGCTTGCTTCACAGCCAAGGTGCTAATCCAGGAGGGTCCTCACCAGGCTCATCTTTGGGGTCAGGATTCCGCTTCGTCGTCATCAGTCTCATCGTTGTTATTCTCCTCCTCCTCCTCCTCTTCTCTCTTCTCTTTAAGCATTTTCAGATATTTACTAGCTAAAATCTTCTTTGGTAATATATCTTAAAAACATAAAGCTAACATCAGCAATGCAAATTTCAAAACGTGCTAGTCCCTGCTATGACCTCTAAAACAGGTTCCAAGATGAGACAAATTTCAGACTACACTTCTGGGGTGAAATAGCAGGAAACTAGCACTGCCTCCTGACTAATGCTAAATACCTGTTTCTATTTCACTGATTGCAAACTATGTTCTTCTCTGTGCTGGTAACTACTGGAAGCAACCCTGTCCAACCCACCCGACAAAGTGCTGGCCCCGAGGATCACCTTAAGCTCTTTTTGTTCCACAACAACAATGATGAGTTTCTGTTTCCCCATCCAAATAAGGAGGAGTCTGAGGGGTGGGCCTGCCCGGCTTGCCCAGACACCCTGTGCAGGTTGCCAACTTAATTCGTGCTCTAGGTAAACCGCATTACAAACATACTCAAATAGACAAAACTAAACCTCTGGTCCTGTGCCAGGTAAACTGTGGCACCTGGAAAAAGCACCAAAATGTCTACTCCAGTTAAAGCAGAAAATAAGCGGAGGAAAAGCTGTAATTACTATTTTTTAACCAAAATATTTCAAAAGCAAAGTACCTGCAAGAAACTGAAAAGTTTCCGACTCTTCTGCAGTATTTGATAAGTCACTATAGGTGAGTGCTTTCTTTTCTTTTCCACTGCCATGTCTGTAGGAATAGGTGGCGAGATATTGAACAAAGAGTTCCTAAAACAAAATGAAAAAGTAAAATTAAAGGTGTGCTTTGAAAACCTACCACAGACCTCACTTTTTAATTACATTAAGTTTAGATGATTGCAGATTATCCTGGTTCATCAAATTATAGGAGAAATAAATGGAGAAAGGAGAAATATGAGGTCAGGAAGAGAGTAAGACTGAATTAAAGTTGGCAGGAAAACAGAGATTTCCTAAAAGTTTATTTTAGATTTCTAACTTACAAAAAATATATAAATATAACAATAAATCATAACTGTTTAATGCCCAACCTCTACAGTTAAAGAGGGGCAAGAGACCATTCAAAAATTCTCTGCGCTCAGGAACACACATTGTGTATAAATGTACATTGTGTAGGGTGGTCCCCCTACAACCGTAAGTCAACAACCTGAAGGTAAAAAATGATCAATTTCCTGTTCTACCCAGATACCTTCCCTAAGGCAACCACCTGAAATGAGCCTCTCTGTTTTTAGATCCATCTAATTGAGTTTTAGTAAGGGATTAAAGAAGTAATTGCAAAACTCTTAACTCCTTAATATCTACAGAATGAAATGGAACAAATATCCCAAAACTACTCAATTTCCTACTTCCTTTAGCTCCAGCTTTGACCAACATACCCTTGGGACACTATCTACCCAACTAACAGGGCTGGAAAATGGATTCCAAGGAAAGTTAAAGACTGAAGCAGAAACCTGGCCAAGGGTTAAAAACAGGAAGGTTCTGGCCTACCTAGACCAAATCAAGAGACAATTATTTGGGCCTAAAACTTTAATTCTGGCCCAGGGTCCCAACAGTCAAAGCTATGGTTTTTCCACTAGTCATGTATGGACCATAAAGAAAGCTGAGCATCGAAGAATTGATGCTTTCCAACTGTGGTGTTGGAGAAGGCTCTTGAGAGTCCCTTACTGCACAGCAAGAAGGTCTAACCAGTCGAACGTAAAGGAAATCGACCCTGAATATTCACTGGAAGGACTGATGCTAAAGATGAAGCTCCAATACTTTGGTCACCTGAGACGAAGAGCCGACTCTATTACAAAAGACCCTGATACTGGGAAAGACTGAAGGCAGAAGAAGGGGACGACAGAGGACGAGATGGCTGGATGGCATCGCCGACTCAACTACAGGGGACAGAGAAGGCTGGGGTCCCGCAGCCCAAGCGGTCGCCAAGAGTCGGACACGACTCGTGGACTGTACAACAACTGGGCCCAGGAGACTCGGGACAGCGTGGGCAAGCGGCCAGGCCCGGCCGCACCTCCTGAGGAAGCCCTCTCCCTGAACTGTTTAAGGAGCTGGGGCCCAAAGCCACGAAAAAGACCGGAAGCGACAAAAGGAGGGGCGGTGGAGCC
>NW_011494608.1:5837241-5865066 GCF_000754665.1 Bison bison bison | reverse complement strand
GCCGCAGTGCAGGGGCCCGAAATGGACACGGCAGCGCGCAGGGCCCGGCGGGCGGGGCGGGGCGCAACGGTTTCGGGCGGCATCACCGCCGTCCCCGGCTCCTCAACTCCTCCCTGCGCGTCCCGCCTCACCGTGGCCTTGGCGGTGAGCACCAGCGCCTCCTGGTTGATGCTGGACACTTCGGGGGAGCTCTTCATGATGACCCGGATGCGGGACAGGGGCAGCGACACCAACCGCTGCTCCCCGCACTTATCCTTGCCCACGACCATGTCCGCCATCTCTGCGCCCCGCCCCCGCGGCGGCGGCGGCAGCCCCTACCAGCCGCAAGGTGGCCGGCCTACACGGTCGGTGTAGGAGAGCGACGTCCCACTGCCCCGTGGGAGTTGTAGTGTTGTGTGGTGCGGCGGCGGGGGCGGACTACAAATCCCGTGATGCCGCGCTCCCCCCGCGGCTGTGCGCGCGGAGCGGAAATGCCACCCGAAGCTCAGGCGGGGCGGGGGCAGCCGTGGGTGGGGAGTTCGGCCTTGGGAAGAAATTCCGTGAAGGAAAACAGCGTGAAAAGAGAGAAACTGGGGCAAAAAGGGAGAAGGCTGGGCAGTGAGGAGAGAAAACTGCCCTACTGATTAGAAAGCGCTCTACCGGGAAAAAGAGCCGCAAGGCAAAGGCCCTGAGGGAGGACCCTTTTAAGAAGGGTAAAATGACCGCTCTGTGGGCAGGTGTGCTAGGTGAAGTCCGAGAGGTAGCCAGGGGCTAGGCCCTGTTGGATTTTACTCTAAGAAAAATGGGAAGTGCTTGAAAGATATCAGAGGGATGATGGGATGTGTCTTAAGTTTCAGAAAGATGCCTCTGACTTCTGAACGTGAATAGACCAGAGAGGAGTCACAAGGATAGATTGTAAAGGTGGAAGCAAAGAGATTGTAGAATTGAAGGTGATTGCAAGTGAGGAGTTGGATGCTAGTGTGACTGAAGGTGTCATGAGTTAGGAATAGTAGGAAATAGCCACGGGCTAGATTAGACAGCAGGGACGGCATTGGCACCCCACTCCAGTACTCTTGCCTGGAAAATCCCATGGACGGAGGAACCTGGTAGGCTGCAGTCCATGGGGTCGCTAAGAGTCGGACACGACTGAGCAACTTCACTTTACCTTTTCACTTTCATGCATTGGAGAAGGAAATGGCAACCCACTCCAGTGTTCTTGCCTGGAGAATCCCAGGGACGGGGGAGCCTGGTGGGCTGCCATCTATGGGGTCGCACAGAGTTGGACACGACTGAAGCGACTTAGCAGCAGCAGCAGATCAGATAGAGTCTTGTAAATCATGGAATTCTTTCCAGAAGAGTTGGGAGGCCCCACTTAAATTTTGCAAGGAATATTCAGGTGGCCATATGTGAATAGGCCACAGAGGAGTGAGAATGGAAGAGTGCAGGTAAGCTGTTACAGGGATGAAGAGAGGTGGTGGAAATAGTAGATTATAGTAGATTTGGGGGACCTAATTTGAAGATAGAGCCAACAGGTAATCTCTGGAAATTCAATTAACTATCAAGAAGAAAAAAGATTTTATTCAAGCCAGAGGATTATAACGGAGAAGCAGATTCTCAGAAAACTCTGAGAGCCCTTAATACCTATTAGAAGTCAAAGGCATAGTAGGTACATTTTCAAGACAGAGAATTGTACATCAAAATGACATACTGATGTTTTACAGAGTTCACCAAGGATACACAACCCAGGTAAGCATGTGCAAAGCAAGTCACATGACCCCCTAAAGAGCTGAGAAAGCACAGTGTTCTTAGAAGAAGTTCCATTGCTAGCATCAAAAGAAAGGGAAAAAAAAGAGTTGATCTTCACAGTTGAGCAGACATTCCTGCCTTTGAGGAGCTGTGGTGAATATGTAATGCAGGTACACACTGCACATCAGGGAGAGAAGGAGGAGGCCCAACAGAATTAAAAATTTAATTGTTTCCTTGTCTTGCCATAAAATGCAAATTCTACTTCATCATGGTCTTGCTAAGTGAAAGGATGGTGGTGCTGTTTACTGATCTGGGGAAGCCTGCAGGAGGAGCACATTTGGCAGGGGTGTGGTTTAGAGCAAATTAAGTCTCAGTTTCATTGAAACACTAGTGGCAGTGTTGACTGGCCGGTTGGCTATTTCAGCCCGGAGTTCAGGCTGGACCAGTGAAATACAGACCACCATTGTCCAGGTGGTAATTAAAACCAAGGACCTGAATGAATGTACCTGGGAGGAGAGTGTAGATAGAGTACAAAGATCTGAGGACCATAACCTGGGTTACCCCAACATTTTGAGATGAAAAAAAGATTCAGCAAAGGAAACTTGAAAGTGGCCATTGAGCAAAAGAAAAACCAACGGATTATGTATCCGTAAAGCCAAGTGAAAAATACTGTTTCAACGGGATTGAATACTGCTGGGAGGTGGAATAAGACTTGTCTTTCCACTCACAACAAAGGACTCTCTCCAAATCACTGTTTCCTTATTTGCAAAGATGAGACTGGAGAAGCGTACTCATCTTGGGTTAAAAGGTGTGAACATGCCTGGTGCGTAAAGATCAAAGCCATCCTCCCACCCATCCAGCACTACCTCCCTCTCAGGTCAGCCGTGAGCGTCAAAGGAGCTGAGAAGGAAAAAGTGCTTTGCCAACGGTGCAGCACTCTGCAGAAGCCTACACTACTGTGTGAATTTTCCGTGTTCCTGCTACAAGGTCCTTTCACCCCAAATCAAATTTGATTCCAAAATTCACATGAAAGGGGTCCGGAAGATTAAAAGTATACCTTGTTTAACCTTTTTGATTCAATTCTGCCTATCACTTAGGCAATGGTTACAAAATATAAAATGTGTACTCGCAGAGCGTTTTTCTGCAAATTTTCGTGGGCTCTGAAAACCACTGCCCTTCAGTCTTAATGAGAGGAGCCAAAGCCAGAGAACACAGATGCCCCAGATTACTGACGTCTGCAGTGCCAGAAGTCTTCACATCTCCCTTCAGCCGTGATGACCCAGCCGCCTTAGCACCTACTGTGTGCTTTGTGTCTAGAAGGAAAAAGCCAAGAACACAAGGACAGTGTCATCTTCACCACTGTGACCTCAGGTCTTGGGCAAGAGCCCCCAGTGCATGGCAGGCCCTTCTAGGCACAGAGGAAAGCTACAGGCAGTGAGCAAGACGGCTCTAGTCCCTGTTCTCACAGGGCATAGTTTCAAGTACAAGGAACATAAAAGTAACATCCCCTGTGGTAAATGCTATGAGAGTGATGGTATGGCGTGTCTGAGACATGAAACTTAAGGTCAGACTTCTATGTTTATTTGTTTGGCTGCTCCCCATCCTAACTGGGACCCTAGTTCCCAAACAAGGGATCCAACTCGGGGCCCCTGCTTTGGGTGGGCGGAGCCTTAGCCTCTGGACCACCAGCAGAGTCCCTAAGGTCAGATCTGGAGGCAGGAATGGAGCACTCTGACACGATAGCCTGTGGGAAAACACCTGAGCCGGAAGACGCCTTGGCAGATTTGAGGAACAAAAAGGCCAGTGTGGCTGGAGCTTAGCAAGTGAGGCAGAGAGTGCAGGAGACATGGTGAGCCAGGCAGGTGGGACCCACTCCAATGGGCAGGTGAGAAGCTTGGCTTGCTTTCTGAGAATAGTGGAGAGCCTGAAGAGTCCTGAAGCTAGGGAGCAGACCCACCTTAAAAGCTCATCCTGATTGCCGAGGGGTGACTGACTGGCACCAAGCCCTGTGCCAAGCAGAGGCGGAGGCGCTGTTTCAGTCTGCAGGATTCAGCTCCAAGCCAAAGGAAAGCCTTCCCTCTGCAAACAGGCTACCCACAAGGGTCCTTGGTCCACACAGGAAGCAGACAGGCATCATTTTTAAGTTTTGTTTCTCTAGCAGGTTATTGTTTGTTAATCAGGTCTCAAGGAGAAAGAGGATTTCAGCATATTTGAGAGCAGGATGGGTTAAGTTTAGGAAGGAGGGTGGCAAGCATCTGGAGGATGAAGAGAGCCAGAATAATTCAAGGAGAAAAGGAGGGTGAGAAGCTCAGGTTGTGGAATTGGTAGGACACGTTGCTGTATTTGGCCATTTTGAGAAGTAAGGAGTGGGGCAAAGACAGAGATCTGCAGAAAGAGGGAATGTGCCCAGCATTTGTAAAAAAGGAAACAAGCTTGGAACCTAAGAGTGGGAGAAGGAAAGGATCTGTGATCCTCAGAACTTCCCTGCACGAGAAGCAGCACATGAGTTAGCAGATCATTCTGTTGTCGGTGCTCTCGTTCACCATGTATCCTCACAGCCTCTCAGGTGTGCCCGCTGCTTCTGCTGCCTCCCCACTGCACCTGCACCTGTACCCTGGGCACTAGGTAACTACGCTCCCCAGAACCCCCCATCAGCTGGCTTCTGGGAGACCCAGGTGAGAGGGTGCAGCACGGATGGAGGAGGAAGCATCGTTTATGGTTGTGTGAAGGTGTTGGCAGAAGGCAGGGATTTGGGGTGGGCGGTGGTTACAGGGAGTCACCTGCGCTGTGCATAGTGGGGTGGGGTTCCACTCTGTGGCAGCACCTCGGGCAGTCTATGGGGGAGTGTGGGCCCGGCCCCCAGCCAGGAGCAGCAGCAGCTTCCTCATCTCCAAGCTTCATCTCAGCGGTAGCTCCCTCATGCTCCAGCATATGCCCTTCCACACCCTCAAAGTCATTTCTCGGCTTTAAATCCCTCTCTGTCTGGAATATCTGAAGAAGTTTCTGCTTTCCTGATTGAACATTGAGACATACGTAGTTGGTACGGGAAACAGACCCACAGAAATGGGGATCTGGAGCTGATGATATGATTGTGCTAGAGCAGAGATGACCTCCCTGGCAGCAGGCACTGGCCAAACAGTCACTTAGGCTGTCACCTGCCACTGCCCCAAGGCAGTGGAGCCTTGTGAGATGCGCTTTTCCTGAGATGGGGGGATTTCAGAAAGAAAGTTGGAAGCTCTGACTGTAAACTCTCAGAACAAGCCCTCAGCCTTTCCTGATCTTTTGTAGCCTCAGGGCTGATGGGGCTAAAGGTCAGACCTGCCTATAGTCTTACCTGAGACATAATTACCACAGAAGTTGAAGTCATAAGTTCACCTGGGCTTTTCTGTGAAGTTAGGCTGTTTATTGGGAAGAGTGGGGTCCTGAGGCTTAGAAAAGGACAGTAGGGAGGATACTAGCAAAGCTTTAACCACCCCCACCCCTCTGAGCCTCTGTCAGAGCAAACAGCCCCTCTGCCTGCCTGAGCTCACTCCCCCCTCATCCCCGAAGTCCTCTTAATGAGCTCACTGTGCTTACCTGGAGCAGGGATGCTGAGCCTTCTCAGGACACGCCTCTCATTAATAACAGTCCGTAATTGGAGTCAGATCCCAGCATGCCCCACGATGCATCAGCAAAGGCCAGAGATGTTGACACAACGAAAGAATTGCAGCATACTCACTGCTTTTATCATTGGAAACTTAAGGAGTGTGTGGGGAATGGATTCTAATGACATCAGTCCAGGTGGACAGAGCTTAATGTAACAGCTTAATTTAACAGCTTTGTCTGTTAAATCAATGTAATTTGATTGATCAGTTACATCAATGTAACTGATTTACCAGGGAGTCTGGATTCAGAAGAGATTGACAAACCACTTCAGTCTTCTTGCCTTGAGAACCCCATGAACAGTATGAAAGGGCAGAAAATTATGACACTGAAAGATGAACTCCCCAGGTCGCTGCTGCTGCTGCTACTGCTGCTAAGTCGCTTCAGTCATGTCTGACTCTGTGCGACCCCATAGATGGCAGCCCACCAGGCTCTGCCGTCCCTGGGATTCTCCAGGCAAGAACACTGGAGTGGGTTGCCATTTCCTTCTCCAATGCGTGAAAGTGAAAAGTGAAAGTGAAGTCGTTCAGTCGTGTCTGACTCTTAGGGACCCCGTGGACTGCGGCCCACCAGGCTCCTCTGTCCATGGGATTTTCCAGGCAAGGTGCCCAATATGCTACTGGAGAAGAGTGGAGAAATAACTCCAGAGAGAATGAAGAGACAGACCCGAAGCAAAAACAACCCCCAGTTGTGGAAGTGACTGGTGATGGAAGTAAAGTCTGATGCTGTAAAGAGCAATACTGCATAGGAACCTGGAATGTTAGGTCCATGAATCAAGGTAAATTGAAAGTGGTCCAAGAGATGGAGATGGCAAGAGTTACCATCAACATTTCAGGAATCAGTGAACTAAAATGGACCGAAATGATGAATTTAATTCAGATGACCATTATAATCTACTACTGTGGGCAAGAATTCTTTGGAACAAATGAAGTAACCCTTATAGTCAATAAGAGTCTGAAATGCAGACTTGGGTGCAGTCTCAAAAATGACACAATGATCTCTGCTTCCAAGGCAAACCATTCAATATCACAGTAATTCAAGTCTATGCCCCAATCACTAATGCCAAAGAAGCTGAAGTTGAATGTTCTGTGATGACCTAGAACTTCTAGAACTAACACCAAAAAAGATGTCCTTTTCATCATAGGGGAGTGGAGAATGTAAAAGTAGGAAGTCAAGATATACCTAGAGTAACAGGCAAGTTTTGCCTTGGAGTACAAAATGAAGCAGGGCAAAGGCTAACAGAGTTTTGCCAAGAGAATACACTGGTCATAACAAACACCCTCTTCCAACAACACAAGAGATGACTCTACACATGGACATCACCAGATGGTCAATACCAAAATCAGATTGATTATATTCTTTGCAGCTGAAGATGGAGAAGCTCTATACAGTCAGCAAAAACAAGACTGGGAGCTGACTATGGCTCAGATTATGAACTCCTTATTGCCAAATTCAGTCGTGAAGAAAGTAGGAAAAACCACTAGATCATTCAGGTATGACCTAAATCAAATCCCTTATGATTGTACAGTGGAAGTGATAAACAGATACAAAGGATTAGATCTGATAGAGTGCCTGAAGAACTATGGACAGAGGTTTGTGACATTGTACAGGAGGCAGTGATCAAGACCATTCCCAAGTAAAAGAAATGCAAAAAGGCAAAATGGTTGTCTGAGGAGGCCTTACAAATAGCTGAGAATAGAAGAGAAGCTAAAGGCAAAGGAGAAAAGGAAAGATGTACCCATCTGAATGCAGAGTTCCAAAGAATAGAAAGGAGAGAAAAGAAAGCCTTCCTCAGTGATCAATGCAAAGAAATAGAGAAAAACAACAGAATGGGAAAGACTAGAGATCTCTTCAAGAAAAAGAGTTACCAAGAGAACATTTCATGCAAAGATGGGCACAATAAAGAACAGAAATGGCATGGACCTAACAGAAGGAGATTATTAAGAAGAGGTGGCAAGAATACACAGAAGAACTTCTACAAAAAAGATCTTCATGACCCAGATAACCACAATGGTGTGATCACTGACCTAGAGCCAGACATCCTGGAGTGTGAAGTCAAGTGGGCCTTAGAAGCATCACTATGAACAAAGCTAGTGGAGGTGACAGAATTCCAGCTGAGCTATTTCACATTCTCAAAGATGATGCTGTGAAAGTGCTGCACTCAATATGCCACCAAATTTGGCAAACTCAGCAGTGGCCACAGGACTGGAAAAGGTCAGTTTTCATTCCAATCCCAAAGAAAGGCAGTGCCAAAGAATGCTCAACTGCACAATTGCATTCACCTCACACGCTATCAAAATAATGCTCAAACTTCTCCAAGCAAGGCTCCAACAGTATGTGAACTGAGAACTTCCAGATGTTCAAGCTGAATTTAGAAAAGGCAGAGGAACCAAAGATCAAATTGCCAACATCTGTTGGATCATTGAAAAAGCAAAAGAGTTCCAGAAAAACATCTTCTGCTTTATTGACTATGCCAAAGTCTTTGTGTGGATCACAATAAACCGTGGAAAATTCTTCAAGAGATGGGAATACCAGACCACCTGACCTGCCTTCTGAAAATCTGTATGCAGGTCAAGAAGCAACAGTAAGAACTGGAAATAGAAAAATGGACTGATTCCAAATTGGGAAAGGAGTATGTCAAGGCTCTATATTGTCACCCTGCTTATTTAACTTATATGCAGAGTACATCATGTGAGATGCTGGACTGGATGAAGCTCGAGATGGAATCAAAATATCAGTAACCTCAGATATGCAGATGACACCACCCTTATGGCAAAAGCGAAGAGGAACTGAAGAGTCTCTTGATGAAAGTGAAAGAGGAGAGTGGCTTAGAACCAACATTCAAAAAAACAAAGATTATGGCATCTGGTCCCATCACTTCATGGCAAATAGATGGGGAAACAATGGAAACAGTGACAGACTTTATTTTCTTGGCTCCAAAATCACTGCAGGTGGTGACTGCAGCCATGAAATTAAAAGACACCTGCACCTTGGAAGAAAAGCTATGACCAATGTAGACAGCATATTAAAAAGCAGAGACGTTATTTTGCCAACAAAGATCTGTCTAGTCAAAGCTGTGGTTTTTCCAAAGTCATGTATGGATGTGAGAGTTCACTTAGTTCAATTCAGTCGCTCACTGGTGTCTGACTCTTTGTGACCCCATGGACTGCAGCATGCCAGGCTTCCCTTTCCATCACCAACTCCTGGAGTTTACTTGAACTGCCAGAGATGGACCATCAAGAAAGCTAAGCACCGAAAAACTGATGCTTTTGAACTGGTGTTGGAGAAGACTCTTTTTTTTTTTTTTTGGAGAAGACTCTTGAGACTGCAAAGAGATCAAACCAGTCATTCCTAAAGGGAATCAGTCCTGAATATTTATTGGAAGGACTGATTCTGAAGCTCCAATATTTTGGCCACCTGATGCGAAGAACTGACTCATTGGAAAAGACTCTGATGCTGGGAAAGATTGAAGGCAGGAGTGTTGCCCTAAAGGTCCAGGAGCAAGCGATGAGAATGAAAACAGAACACGACATCTGGTGCAATGGGTCAGGGGACCTGCAGCCTCTATTGGACTGAGGTGCAGAGTCCACTCTGAGTCCAGCTTTTATTCCTGATTGCAGACTACAAAAGTTTCTTTGATCCATCTTTCCCAAGACACTACACTGACATAGTCCAGATCTCCTTGTTTTTACCCCAGGCTGTTGCCTTCTAGTCTTGGGAACAGTCAGCAAGTGTGTAGGCAGTGTTCATACCTAACGCCAACCCGGTGTTCCAAGGTCCATACTTTCATGATCCCAGTCATACTCCCTTCTAGGTCTGGCCTTGGGGTTTGTAACAAGTCTATTAGTCTAAGAAAAATATGAAAAATAACCATCAAATCATGCTGTTTTTCCAGGTGCTATTTCTATGTAATTTCTCAAGGCTGTGAAAGTACATTATTAGAAATTCCCACTACACAGGAGGAGAAAGGGAGGACAGAGGAAGAGACTGTTGGATGGCATCACTGACTCAATGGACATGCGTTTGAGTAAGCTCCAGGAGTTGGTGAAGGACAGGGAAGCCTGGCATGCTGCAGTCCATGGGTTTGCAAAGAGTTGGACATGACTGGATGACTGAACTGAACTGGACTCAGTGTGTATTCACTCCAACAGCTGGGAGGGGCTTGATCACTTTGCTTAGCTAAGCTGGAGGCTCTCTGACCTTAAAAGACTTCTTGAACCTCGTCTGAGTGTGCTTTTTTGACCCCTTCACCAGATAACCCCACAGATCTATGGCAGGGTGTCTGGGGGCAGATCCCAGGAAGAGAATCCTAGCACAGACTCTAAGGGGCAAGGAGCAAAGATACAGCTGCTGAAAATAACTATTCTCCATTTGAACATCAACTCCAGATCTGCTGCTGGACACTGATAGAGACCAAATACCAGACCCCACGAGAGTATGTGAGCTGAGCTGCGTGCCTCACTGCACTGTCCAGGGGATGTTGATGAGGACAATGATGCCAGCCTTGAGCACATCTCTGGAGCACAAGGAAGTCACATGAACGTGTGGCTGAGACTCCAGGACACCTCCTCTGCCCCCCAAGCCCCCCACTCCCACAGCGATGGCCTCAGGAGATTCTCTGCGGGCAGAAGAGTGCCAACCTAGGACCCAGGTAAAAGACTGCTTTGTAAACGTGCTGGCACCAGGCACACTGGGAATGTTACACCAAGCAGCTTCACCCAGTGTGCCTGAAAGGTAGAGGTGAAGGGGCTCCTCTAGAAGGCCACCTGTCTGGGCAGAGAGAAACCAAAGGTCAGGATCCACACCAGTTCAGGGGCAGCAGCTAACAGATTGACAGGTGCTCTGGGACCTTGGAAAGAACGAGATTGGAGACTTACAGACAAAAGGGTCTGGGGAAGGGGTTTGTGGGTGAACTTGCCAGAATGAGGAGAGGTGTGAAGGTAAGTGTAGCCTGTATGCATGCCCACCTAAGGGCCCCTACATGGGAGGCTTCTGGTAAACAAGTGGCAAGGTGCCTCACTTGTGCACGTCAGATGTTCCCTGTCTGCAGCCACTCTGGCGTTGCCCAGTGCTTGCTCCGTTGAGCTTACATATAGTGGCCATGGCCCCATCTGGAGCTGATGCAGGAAGGATATCATTATGGACCTTCCATTTTTCTGCTCTGTCATTCTTGGAATGTTGGTTTTAGTCTTCATGTTCATTGCCTCATAGTTCCAAAAGGGCTGCTGCTGTTGCAGACTTCACTGCATTAGACAGGAATACGGGGAAAGGGCCACAAGCAAAAGGCTCTTTCCTCATTAGGTCTCAAGCCTTTGTCTTTTTCCAAAGGAAGAGAAGATCTCCTTAGGGGTCTTCTTCTTCAATCTATTTGTCAGAATTGATTCACACTGAGACCAATTACTGTCTGAAGAGAAGGAGGCTGCTAGGATTGCTTTATACCAATTAAGATTTAACCCCTAGGGCTATCTTCCTGTGATCAAAGGATATCTGATCCCCACTGACAAAAATTGAGGGACTTGGGAGGTGAGGTTTGAGGCAAAGAATGATTGTAGATTAGAGAACAACCAGTATCTGCCAAAGTTGGCAACATTTAAAATTCTGGAGATTTCACTTGTACATCTATCTCGAAGAGTGGGAAAGTCAGGGGACATGACCCCACGTTGCTTCACGGCAGAGTTGGCGGCTGTCATTAGATGAGTCACATGCTCTTGGGTTTGCCACAGTTCCCACCACTCTCTATCACTCACCTGTCTGCTTTATCATCTCCACTGCCTGCTTGATTCCTGGGAGCATTTGCCTTTGTGATCCCAGACTCAGGACATTGTTTTAGAGCCATCTGTTTGTGCATGTGTTTCTCCCACTGGACTGGCACAGTGTTTGGCTTGTAAGATGTAAATAAGTTGGAAAAGAAAGAAGCCCTTCCTAATAAGCCAAGCTATCACTATCACGTTGCGTGAGAGAAGTGGTAAGGCTTTCCCATCACAAGGACCTAAATTACTAAATTACTAGCTCCCCCAGTCTGCCTGTCATGTTCCTCCCCTGTAAGCTAAGGGTGATCACACCTTCTCCCCGAGCATCACTGAGATGTCTGATATACAGAAAAGCTTGTATAATATAAACCTTATATGTGTAAAAAGCCCCAGGCAAAAAAAAACAAACAAACATAGAAGTTCCCTGGGCCTTCTCCAAGAAGGAGGAAAACTGAAGTTGAAATAAATTTGGAATGGGATTAGGCAGGAAGATTTTTTTAGAGCTGAAACTACATCTTATTTTGCTTTGCATGGCTGAAAGTGCTTAATAAATATTGAATAAAGATAATAATGATCATTTAGCTCAATAGAATATAATTATACAAATTGTAAAAATATAATTATGCCAGGCTGTCATTACAGATAATGGCCTGAATACAGGGCTAATGTGGGCAAACCAGAGCCCACCATGGTGATGGTTGCCAGCAGGCAGGCAGCTTGCAGAGCTGCTCCAGAGATTCCTGTGGGGAGTGGAGGGGAGGGGGCTGGCGTCTGGTGGTGGGGAGTGGGGGGCAGTCTGGGCCCAGAGGAGAGGCTGGCAGTCCAGCATAGAGTAGTGGGAAGTCATCAGAGAGTTTCCAGCAGGAAAGTGACAAGAGCTGACATATACTTTTTTGGGGATAAAATTTTTATTATGGCAAAATATAAAATTTACCTTTTGAACCTTTTTTAAGTGTACAGTTCAGTAGCATTAAGTGCATTCACCCTGTTGTGTAGCCATCATCACCATCCATTTTCAGGACCTTTTCATCTTCCTGAAAAAAACTCTGTCCCCATCAAACACACACTCGCCACCCCGTCTCCCTTCAGCCCCTGCCCCCACCATGCTACTTTCTGTCTCTATGATCAAGCCTACACAAGGTCCCTTATATAAGTGGAATAACACAGCATTTGTCCTGTTGAGACTGGCTTAGTTCACTGAGCATAATGACCTCGAGACCCATCCATGTCAGAACTTCCCTCCTTTTTAAGACTGAGTAATATTCCATTGCATGGATGGAATTTGGTTTATCTGTCCAAGGGTGCCTGGGTGGATTTCACCTTTTGACTGTTGTAAATAATGCTGCTATGAGCATGGGTGTTCAAATATCAGTTCCAGTCTCTGTTTTTAACTCTTGAGTACCCAGAAGTCAAGTTGCTGGCTGTTGTTGTTTAGTCACTAAGTCATGTCTGACTCTTTGTGACCCTGTGGACTGCAGCACACCAGGCTTCCCTGTCCTTCACTGTCTCCTGGAGTTGCTCAAATTCATGTCCATTGAGCCACTGATGCTGTCTAACCATCTCATCCTCTGCTGCCCACTTCTTTTGTCTTCAATCTTTGCTAGCATTAGGGTCTTTTCCAATGAGTTGGCTCTTGGCAATGAGTGGCGAAAGTATTGGAGCTTCGGCTTTAGCATCAGATGTGGGTGGGGAAGAGAAAAGGAATCAAGAATGATTCCTTGATTGTGGATTAGAGCAAATGGTGGTGCCTGTTTCTGGGATGGAAAGAATGGAGAAGGGACAGGTTTGGAGGCAGCAATGTCCAGAGTTCCCTTGAGAGCACAGATACCTGGAAGACAGCCAGCAGGAAAGAATGGCAGCCACACCATGGACACCCAGGCTTGGGGCCCAGGGGAGACTGCAGGGCTTGGAGGAGGAATGAGTCTCAGGACTGGGTGGGTGACCTGTGGAGCCTGGAGACTGGCTGGGCAGTGAAGGTAAGAGAGTAGCTAGAGAAGAGAGGTCCAGGGAGTCAGCCCACCTGGTTATTTCATGCTTGGGGCCTGGAGGAGGAGGAGCTAGCAAAGGTGGCTGTAAGCTCCTGGGGAGATTATGCCCAAGCATGGAAATCTCAGCAAACCCAGGGGCTGGAGTGCACCCAGAGCTGGTGCCCTGCGGCTGCAGGAGGAGCCCATAAAATAATTTTTATTTATTTACTTTTCCGTTTATTTTTGGCCGTGCTGGGTCTTCGCTGTGGTGTGTGGCCTTTTCTGTAATTGCAGCAAGCAGGGGTTACTCTCTATTGCAGTGCACGGGCTTCTCATTGCTGTGACTTCTCTTGTTGCTGAGCTCAGGCTCTAGGGCCTGTGGGTCCAGTAGTTGCAGCTCCCAGGCTCTCAAGCACAGGCTTAATAGTTGTGGCTCATGGGCTTAGTAGCTCCACGGCATGTGGGGTCTTCCCAGACCAGGGATTGAACCCATGTCTCCTGCATTGGCAGGTGGATTCTTTACCACTGAGCCACCAGGGAAGCCCCCTGTCAGTGTGTTTAATTCATCTCTATTTTCCCAGCGCCCAATATGGAGCCTGGAATGTGGATCTCTAGACAGACAGAAGAAGGGGTAATTTTAAGATTGTGTTTTTCATTACTGTTCTGTACCCGGATCCTGTACAATATGTGTGATTATTAAGAATAGCAAAAGATTTTAAAACACCCAGAGAAGTGGAAGTGGAATAAACATTGGCTTAGAATTGATAACAAAATGGCAAAAGCAAAATGCCTTCACACATGTATTCGATAGGGTGGAGGGGTGCCCTTGGTGAGCAGCACTGGGCCAGGGGCCAAGGATGCCGCTCTGCACGGAGAGGCATGGCCGTGGTCTCCAGTGTTGGAGAGAGTGTACAGTCACTGCTGCCCCCCCGCCTCCTGCTGCTGCTGCTGAGTTGCATGGTACAGACTCTTTGGAGAACAGGTTGGCAGTTCTTAAAAAGTTATTACACGTGACCCAGCAGTTCCAGTCCCAATATTTACCCAAAGAAACAAATGCTTATGTCCACACAGATGATTGTCCCTGAATGTCCGTACCAGCTTTACTCATAATGACTAAAGATGGAAACAACCCAAATGTCCACGAACAGATGGAGTGTAACAAATGGTGGCACGTCCATGCAAGGGACTCAGCAACAAACATAGAACCGCTAAGACACGCAGCAACCTAGACGAGTCTCGAAAGCATTATGCGGAAGAAAAGAAGCCAGACGCAGAAGGGGACATGCTGCATGCCTCCACCTATCTGAGATTCCAGGCCGGGCAACGTGAATTTACGCTGACAGAAAACAGACCCTCAGTGGCCTGCCAGGGTGTGGACGGGGCTGACCGCAGGAGGCACAGTGGAAAGGAACTGTAATTTGATTGTGATGGTTGGTTACAAGGGTGTATATATTTGCCAAAATTCATTAAACTGCACACTTAAAATGGATGCCTTTTATCATATGAAATTATATCTTGATGAAGTTGGTTTTTTAAAAAAGAAAGACTCTTATGGAGCCAGTGTGGGCAGAAGATGTAATTCAAGCAACGGCAGCTGTGCACACAGTCATGAACTGTGGTCAGGGTCCTGAGAAAAGTGCACCCCACAGAGGGAGCCCCAAAAAGCAAGAGGCTGAGACACCACACTTGGGGGAGGCAAAGTGAGTTTCACAGTAGAGATGACTCTGACCCAGAACTCGGCATCCTTCCTTTTTTTTGGCCATGTGTCACGCCATACTGGATCTTAGTGCCTGACCCGGGGTTGAAACTGTGCCCCCTGCAGTGGCAGCGCCGCACCTTAACCACTGGACCGCCAGCAAGTCCCACTCAGCATCCTTCTGGTCATCATCACAGGTAATCTTTTTCTTTCTCAAAAGCAACACTTCCTGAGTTTAGAGGAAAATGAGAGGAGGACCCACCATGCTACCTCACACAGATCTTGGCCGCTGCCCCTCCAGACCTTCTGCCTGGAGCTGGGCCTTGAGGCAGAACGGAAAGGAGTTCCCCAGCTGCCTAGAGAGGGAAAGGCAAACTGGGCAGAAGGAACAGCCTATGTGAAGGCAGGGTGTGAAGTGTACTCCAGGCAGAAGCTCCACTAGGAGCCATGCTCCCGAGGCTGCCTGGGCTAAAGCCCACATTGGAGAGGACAGGTCAGGCTCTCAGCTGCGGTTGGGGCTGTAAAGAGGGAGTGGCCAGGACCCGAATTCCTGATGGTGGGAGGTGGGGAGGGGATGGAAAGGGGTTCAGGGTCTCGCTTTGATGTGGAAATCTTACCATCATCCCCATGGGTCCATGCCTTCCCTCAGGCGTACAGAATTTACCTCTTGATTCACAAACCACAAAACTCTTCATTCCACCCATCAGCAATTAGGCTTAGAAATAATTGGGGGAATCATGTCCCCCAGGGCACTCATGTGTTGCCCACATGGCCTGATTCCTCTCCAGGCGGGCCTGCTGTCTCTGGGTCACTAACACCCCTATTGTCTCTCTCCTTTTTGTGTCTCTCAAGTACAAGAAAGACCCAGCACTTTCCTGGGTCTGGGTTATGGGCAAGCTGGAAACAGCATGGCTTGTTTTGCTGGCGGGCCCTAGGTAGGCCAGAAGGAGACAGCTGGGGATCTGTCCTGCTGAGAGCTCGTGTGAGGTGGGGGGATTTCTCCTTCAGTGAGGGTTGCATGGAGCTTTCAGTCACTCACAGATCAGCCTGCACTGCGAACCTTCTACCCCAGCTCCTGGGAACTGAGCTCAGCCCAGCGGGAGGGATTTGCAAAGCTCTTGACCTCAGACCTAGAAACCTGCTCCAGGATCTGAATGCCTTTCAGTGCAGCGTTCTCAGGGGCCCTAGCCCTTCCTGACCCCACCAGTGGCCTCTGGAAGCACTTTTGAAAAAATTTTTTAATTAATTCATTTTTGGCCACACAGCTTATGTAATCTTAGTTCCCCCACCAGGGATTGAACCCAGGCCCCTGGCAGTGAAAGCCCAGAGTCTTAACCACTGGACTTCCAGGGAATTATCCGGGAGTGCTTTTTGTCCTGCTGCTCATTTGGGTGCTCTGTTTTATTATTCCCCAGGAAGGAGTTTTTTGGAGAAGGAAATGGTAACTCACTCCAGTATTCTTGCCTGGAGAATTCCATGGACAGAGGAGCCTGGCAGGCTACAGTCCATGGAGTCCCAAAGAGTTGGACATGACTGAGCGACTATCACTCAGGGAGGGGTTTGCTGGTCTGTGAGGCAAGGGGCAGGTTGCTCTGGCTCTCTGCCCACTCCACCCCCCAGCCATAAAAGAACAGCCCCCACTGAAGCCTGGTATGAGGACATAGAGAGTCAGCCCCAGTGCCTGGCACAGAGCAGGCAGTAGATAAATATCTTACATTTTGCCCTGTGATTAAGCAGCTGAGTGTTTGCATATGTCCTGGTTTGTATAGAAGGTCCTGGTTTACATCTTTTGAGTCAGAGTGGTAATTAACAACTCCCCCCCCATCTCTCAAAAGTGTCCTAACTAGGCTGAAAAACGATATTGTTACCATTGCATGAGCCAACCACCTTGATCCTTTCTCATCTCAGAAGGAAAAGGAAGAGAGCTTGCTTTATGTCATTGTATAGACTGGAAGTAAGCCAGCATCCCACAGAGAGGGGTTCCAGATAGGTAGATGGCTTTCAGGGGTGGGCTGGGGTGCTAGAGGACACACCAATCAAGTTTACATTCCTTATGAGGCAAGATGCTTAAGCCTTTAGGGTAATCCTTGCTTTTTTTCCTTTTTAAAGAAGTCTTTTGAACAATATATATACATATATATATTGTATACGTTGTAACAATATATATAATATATATTTTGTATAATATATAGTATATATTGTAACAATATATATACATATATAGTGTATATTGTAACTATATATATATAATGTGTATATTGTAACTATATATATACAACAATATATATATTGTGTATATTGTTACAATATATATCCATATATATAATATATATACAATATATATCCATATATATGTATATATGGATATACACACACATACACATATATGTACACATAACTATATATGTAATTTTTTTTTTTTTTGGTAAGAATATCTCTCTTGGGACTCCTGTGCCTTAGTTTCAAGCAACAAGCAAACATGCAGGGAACTCCAGCTAACATGGTGAGCACGCTCAGGAAAAGCCAGTCGGGGGCAGAGGCGGCACTGTTGCCCCCTTAAGAGTTGGGAGGGCCATGTCAGCATCTCGGGCACCTGTGTCATCAGGTTTGCTCATCTTCCCTTGGGGTCTGAAGGAGGCCTGAGCCCCAACACAGGGGATGTGAACGCCATGAGATGGCACAGAACTCCCTTCAGCCTAGAATCGTGTCGGCTCAGTGTCGTCACCCTGTGGGAGGTCCTGCTGATCAGAGGCTCTCAGGGTGATTTTCAGAGGGTTTCATTAATAAGGATGATGAGATGAAGCAGTGGTTCCTTAATGAGCAAGGCTTCCATAGAAAGGCTCTCAGACACACCTCGGGGGTTCAACTGCTCCGACTTACTGAATGGCTCTCTTGTGTTTGTATCTGAGGCCTCCAAAGGCCTTTGATCCAAGAACTCTGCCCCTGGAAATGTCTCTAAGGAAATCACCTGAAGTTTTGAAGGATCGCTGTGCACAAAGATGTTCATAACAGTATGGTTTATGACAGTGACAGTGGGACAGTTCAGCTGTCCAGTGATAGGTATTGGGTTAAGCACGCTGTGGTGTAGCCTTGACAGCTTCAAGTACTGTCATGCCCTCCACTACCTCTTCCCATTAATCTGGCTGAATTTGTTTTTAGGTGGGGTATGGGGGAGAAAATGGAATTATTAATGTCAGAAATAAAAACTTCATGTGAAGTTTTTAGAAATGATGTGTACCCATAACTGGCAATAGCATGGGAAATGCTTTTGTTAAACAAGAGCAAGGCTATGACATCATATACACACTGTGATCATAACCAGGTTGGCTGGAAACTTGGGGCAGAAAAAGCTTTGGGGAAAAAATTTTCCATGATTATCCCCAAATTTCTGCATGAGTTCAATATTATTGAATTGTTAGGTAGTTAGAATAGGAAAAAGGAGTCCAGAATGGCAGTGGCTAAAAGACAAGGAAGGGAGAAGCCCGTGAAAATAGAACAAAGGAAGGTCCAAGGGCCGAGTGAGGACCTCAGGTAAAGCAAACAGCTCTCCTGGCCAGCCCAGTTTGCATAGGGCAGGCCCAGGGGGAGGAAAAACATAAAAAGGGGAGCCAAAATTGGGCCGGGGACCTCTTTTCTCTTCTCTCTTTTGGGTCGACATGCCCTCATGCCTCGAGGATGTATTTTCCTTTACTTTCTAAATGGAGCTGTAATACTGGTCTGTCCGAGGGCCATAACACTGGTCTGTCTGAGGGCTGTAATCCTGGTCTGTCCGTCGCTTCAAATTTTTATTGCAACAAGACAGAACCGAGGAAAATTACAAACTCCCCTGACAGAATTAACCGGACATATTAAAATTCTTTACTGCTATATATCATGGAGAACTATATTCAACATCCTATGATAAACCACAGTAGAAAAGAATGGTAAAAATGTGTGTATATATATATATGACTGAATCACTTTGCTGCACAGCAGTAATTAGCACAACATTGTAAACCAACTCTACTTCAGTTTAAAAAAATAATAAAAATTTGCACATTTATAGTCATGTAATAGAAACTTCTAGTAATTTTGCATCATGGCTTTGAAAATGTCTTTAAAAGACAAATGAAATATGTTCAGTAAATGAAAAAAAAAGAATATGTCTTTAAATTAAAACACACATGAGACAAAATTATGTATGGTGGTGATGAAAATGTGACAAGGGGTTCGCAGGAGCCTTGTCGCCTTGTGAGTTCCTGAGGAGCAACAGCCCAGGATTTGCTAATTCAGTGACTTAAAAAACTACCTCCAGTAATGAGTGTCAACTCTTGTTATAGCTTCCCAGGTGGCTCAGTGGTAAAAAGTCCACCTGCTAATGTAGGAGACTCAGGTTCAATCCCTGGGTTGGGAAGATCCCCCTAGAGAAGGAAGTGGCGACCTACTCCAATGTTCTTGCCTGAGAAATCCCATGGACAGAGGAACCTGGTGGGCTACAGTCCATAGGATCGAAAAAGAATCGGACGTGACTGAGTGACTAAACAAAAACAGTATCACAAAGCAAACAAAGCAGTCGTGCTCTAGCGGTGAGGTTGCCAAGCCCTACTCCAGGGCCCTTCTGTGAAATGGTGACGTCCCTCGACCGCCACGTGGGATCCACTTGCCGACCCTGCAGCTGGCCGTGCCCCACCACATCCCTGGCGTGTTCCTGAACTCTGTTGCCTCTCTGTGTCCTCACCTGTAAAATGAGATTCACACGTCCCTAGTGGAGAGACAGCTGTGTAACCCCTACCCTCCAGGTGCCCAGCTCTTACCTGTGCTCAGCTGATGTGTCCCCTCCAGAAAGATGACCCTCTCTCTCTCACCAGCCCTGGGGACATGAAGGCACGGACACCTTGCCTGGAATCACGTGACACAGAACAGGCGGGATTAGGATTCAAATTCAGGGCTCCCTGACTCTGAAGACGGTTCCTTCTGCTAGGTGAGTCTTCTTGTTCTTTCTGCATCTTTTTTGGACTCACTCACAAGCTACAGTCTGTGTAAGTTGGCTCCTGGAACACCCCCTTCTCTTTTCTGAACTGCAGCCGTAAGGCCCACACCTTCACTGAGGAAAGTTTAGAAATTAAAAAAGGTTTTCTATATCCCTCCACTACCCCAGCCCCATGATTTTCACTTGTGTGAATTCTCTCCCAAGTGTTTACCACGTGCACATGTATTTCATGTGTTGCCTTCTTGCGCTTTGCCCAATTCAGCATCCTGCATGTTTGCTTGATAGTAAAGTATTTCTCTTGCTCCTTTTGGACTTCCTCGTGGCTCAGATGGTAAAGAATCTTCCTGCAATACAGGAGACCTGGGTTCAGTCCCTGGTGGGGAAGATCCCCTGGAGAAGGGAATGGCTACCCATTCCAGTACTCTTGCCTGGAGAATTCTCTGGATAGAGGAACCTGGCAGGCTAGAGTTCATGGGGTTGCAAAGAGTCGGACACAACTGAGCACACACACAGAAGTAGAGATCAGGGAAGAAACAGCTTTTAAAGCTGAAACTGTTTCTTTCAATCAACAATCATGTGAAAAATCCCAGGGCCACAGTGCCTGAGAACATTCTTCTTTGAGTTACTAAATTGATCCACCCAAGGCTGCCTTCAGAAACCATCTCCTCCCATCTTATGAAATGAACTACCTGCGTTTTAGTGAGAAACCCTTCATTATCGAGACAGAAGAACACAGGGTCCAGGCTTAGCTATGAATTTTCTGTGGAAATAACACTTTTTTTTTAGTGCTCTCTCTTGAATCTCTATTGAAGATATTGACTGAAGTAGATTTATTTCAGGAGTGGAAAAATAAGAGCATAAATCCACCCAGACCCAGGCTCTGGAGAGCTGCTGCCCAGATGCTCCAGGAGGATGCAGGGCTGTCTGGGCATCAGGAGGCGCCTCTGGATAGAACTGGATGTGTCTGCTGTATGTCTACTAGTTGTTCCTTACACGATGTGATCGACTGAACTATGACCTCCAGAGAGACTGCTGCCCGATCCTGGGAACCTGTAAATACATAAGCCTGTGTGGCAAAGGGGAACTCTCACTGCAGATTAAGTCAGGCTTGCTCATCAACTGATATTAACATAGGGAGATTATCTGATATTAACCATGTGCCCAATGTAATCACAAGGGTCTTTAAAGGCGGAAGGAGGGCTCACGAGGCAGACCTCAGAGGGTTCAATTCAGTTCCACTCACTGTAGTCAAGCATGTGTGTGATAAAGTCAGTCACACGAATTTTTTGGTTTCCCAGTGCATATAAAAATTGTTTATACTGTAAAAGCCTATTAAGTGTACAGTAGTATTATGTCAAAAAGGGTACATATCTCAGTTTAGAAATGCTTTATTGCTGCTGCTGCTGCTGCTGCTAAGTCGCTTCAGTCGTGTCCGACTCTGTGCGACCCCATAGACGGCTGCCCACCAGGCTCCCCCGTCCCTGGGATTCTCCAGGCAAGAACACTGGAGTGGGTTGCCATTTCCTTCTCCAGTGCATAAAAGTGAAAAGTGAAAGTGAAGTCGCTTAGTCGTGTCTGACTCTTAGCGACCCCATGGACTGCAGCCCACCAGGCTCCTCAAAAAGTGCTAAATATCATTCGAGTCTTCAGCAAGTCATCATCTGTTTTGCTGGTTCAGCTCACTGACCATGGTACTGGTGGCTGAAGGTTGGGGTGCCTGTGACCATTTTTTCCAACAAGACAGCAAAGAAGTTTGCTGCACTGATTGACTCTTCCTTTCACAAACAAGTTCTCTGTAGCAGGCAATGCTGCTTGAAGACTTTTACCCATAGTAGAGGTTCTTTCAAAACTGGAGCCAGTCCTCTCAAACCCTGCCATTGATTTATCAACTAAGTCTATGTCATATTCTAAATTCTTTGTTATCATTTCAATATCTCACTAAGTTAGCTGTCTTGTATGGGAGCAATTCGTGGTGCCCCAAAACAGTTATGGTCATAACGCCAAAGATCACTGATTGCAATCATAGTGAATGTAATAATAATGAAGAAGCTCAAAATATTTGGGGAATTACCAAAATGGGACACAGAGATACAAAGTGAGAAAATGCTGTTGGAAAAATGGTGCCAATAGACTTGCTCTATGCAGGGTTGCCACAGACCTTCAATCTGTAAAAAAAGAAAAAAAAAAGCAACATTTGCAAAGCATAATAAAGAGAAGCACACACACAAAAAGAAGTGTGCCTGTCAAGATCATAGAGGCAAGCTGAATGGTGTTTGCCAGCTGTGATGACCTTGAGGGGTGGGATTGGGGGCAGCCTCAAGAGGGTGGGGATATATATATATAATTATGACTGATTCAACGGACATGAATTTGAGCAAACTCCTGGAGATAGTGAAGGACAGGGAAGCCTGGAGTACTGCAGTCCATGATGTCACAAAGAGTCAGACAAGACTCTGACTGAACAACAGCAAATGATTGATTCACGTTGTTGTACGGTGAAAACCAACATAACAGTATAAAGCAATTATCCTGCAAAAAAAAAAAAAAAAGAATGGTGTTTGCCAGGTAGGAGGCATGGGAAGTTAGTGTTTAATGAGTATGGAGTTTCAGGGTTGCAAGATGAAAAGAGTTGGGAGCTGGATGGTGGTGATGGCTGTACAACACTGAATATACCCAGTGCCTCGGAGCTGCACATTTAGAAATGGTTATATACTAAAAACTACTGACCTGCACACTTTAAAATGGTGCATTTTATTTCTTTATTTGCTGTCCTCCACAGCATGTGGGATCTTAGTTTCTGACTAGGGGCTGAGCCCCCTTTAATGGAAGTATGGTGTCCCAACTACTTGATCACTAGGAAAGTCCCACTACATTTTATTTATGTGAATCATAGCTCAATTTTTTTTTTCTTAAAAAAAAGGGGGTCTGAGACAACAATCCCTTTTTCCTGTCTCTGGGTTTGCTACATAAGGATGTGATGCCTAGTGTTCCTGCAGCCATCTTGCAACCACAAGGGACACTGGTCATGCAGACAGAAGCCAAGCACAAAAATGGGAGGCCCCTGAAATACTGACCTACACCCAACTTTTGTAATGTGATGTGGAGGTCCCGACTGTCAAAGCCGGTTGTAGGCTCTTCTGTTCCTTATAGCAGGGAGGATCCCTCCACAGAGTCCTGAGCACACCGTGCACCGCCAGGGGTCTCTCCCACCTCAGGAGCAAGTCTCACTGCCAGGGGCTGGGAGGAAGCAACATGCTCTCCTTGTTTTGCTCCTGCTGTGTCTCCTCTGTTGTTCCTCTTCCATCCACACCTTTACCCACCTTGAAGACAACACTGCCTTCTTGGTTGGCCTTTCTGGGGCCCAGGAATAGAGCTGACTAAGTGTCCCTCTCCCCCTTCCTGGGAGCATGGCCTGGGCCTGATTTGTTAGGCCTCCTTGCAGAGACTGGCTCAGGCCCTGGCACTTAACTTGTCCCCAGGAATTGCTTATTAAGAGCCCTAGTCAACATGTGTGTGACGAGATGAACTCAACCTTGTCAGCAGGTGGGAGAAGTTTGAGCCGGAGCATCTACTCCTCAGGCCTTAAGGGATTTTATCCCTATGCTACCGCCCTGAGTTCACAGAAGCAGCAGGGCAGCTCAGACTCAGTGGAGCCTTGAGCCCAAGGTACGCAGCTGCTAGTGGGCAAACTGGGTTCAGACACAGCTCTTGCCAACTCTTGCCGACTCTGAGCTCTGCAAAATGAAAGTGACAGTACCTGCTATGCCGCGTGCATTCGTCCCTGCACGCTGAGCTCTGCTGTCCCTCTTCTGCTCTCCCTACATCGCGGTGAGGCTGTGGTGTCAACTCCATCATACAGACCAGGAAATGGGGTCCCAGGAGAGTCAAAGTCACCCAGCAGGTAGGTGGCAGCGCCCAGCACTAGAGGCTGGTTGGGGCTCCAGAACTGCTGCCGTCCCCACCTGAAGAGTCCTGGCTCAGGACCTGGGACCTTCAGAGCCTGGGGGCTTACCACCAGGCCGCATGACGGGGGTGGGTTGTTGGCCAGTCCTACGCTCTGGCCTCACTGAGGATTCGGGGGTGACTCGTGTTGACCTTACTGTTTGCTAACTGTAGGCTGACATGACATCTCTGGTCTTTGAAACCCGACAGACCTGGGCTCTGCCTCTAACCAGCTCTGGGGTGGGCCCTGGCCACACTGCTTTGGGTCTCAGGGTGCAGCCTCCTGGAGGTGAGGGTGATGGGTACATACAGGGTGTTGCGAGGGTCAGGAGTCAACAGGGACAGCCCCAAACCAGCTCCCTGATGGTGGCTGTCATCTCGTCACCAAATCTCTTCCTCCCCTCAGGGCTGGTATCTGCTTATTCCCTGTGCTGGGCTGGACAATGGGCCCCAAAGATGCCCCAATTCCCCCAGAATCCACAAATATGCTATTTTACACAACAAGAGGGACGTTGCAGACATGATAAAGTTACAGACCATACGTTGGAGAGATTATCCAGGATTATCCAGATGGGCCCATTGTAATCATGCTGAGCCCTTAAAAGAGGAGGAGGAAGGCAAAGAGTGTGGGAGAATTAGGAGGACAGAAAAGAGGCAGAAGCTTGCAAGAGGGAGACTGAGCCAGGCACTGCTGGCTTTGCTGATGGAGGAAGCAGCCTCGGGCCTGGCCGACAGCCAGCAAGGAAACGAGGCCTCAGTCCTACCATCACGAGGAGCTGGATTCTGCCAACAAGCCGAATGAGCCAGGAAAGTGGATTCCACCTTGGAACCTACTGGACTTCCAACTACTGTGAACTGCGAGCTAATACATCCGTTCTGTTTTAAGCCCGTAAACGTGTGGTCATTTGTTATGGGAGCAGTAGAAAATGAGGCCCTCCCCCACCTCCTTTTCCACTGGGGATGAGGGTCGGCCCTCATCTCGGCCTTGAGTTGGTTCACAGCATGGGACTCCCACCCCTGCTGCCCTGGATCAGCGTGTATGCTCACTCTCCATGGTCTCCAGCTGGAAGACAGGCCAGCAGGACCATGGAGCCCTACAGAGGCCAGGCTCCCTTGGCTTTGTGCCCAAAACAAAGCTCTAGATATGAGTGTACTTAAAAAAAAAAGTCAAGTGCTGACCCACTTTTTCCTGACTGCTCTGGCTCAGACAGGTCCCTCTGAAAGGAAATTCACTTCCAGTACACACTGTTCCCAGGACTGACATCACCCACCTCAGCTGGGAGGAGCAGCAATACTTACGAGAGCTCTCAGGGGCTTGTGTCCAACATCTGATAATGTAGCAAAGTCCTGCAAAAAGCTGTTGCTTTTTTTTTAAACTGCGTCAGCCTGGTGATGGCAGGGCTGGGAGTTTGGCCTGAGTTAGAATCTCCAGCAAAGAGAAATGCGTGTGGTGTTTGATCCCCAGCACTCCAGCCCTCCTGCACAAACCCCTGGGAGACCACAACTGTGGTCTGGCCTGGCTTCTGGCAGAAGTGACTACCCTTGCAGCCTGGCAGGGGGCTGCTTCAACGGTAGACAGCCTACTCTGGGAGACTGAGCCTTCCCAGTGACCACATGTCTCTGAGCAGGTTCTGGGTTCTATCCAGGGTGGCTCCACTGGTTCCCTATCAGAGGCTGGCACTGGTGCTGGGATCCAGAGATGCACCAGCTAAGGTCAGGGAGAGGATGTGGACTTTGCAGTTGGCCGGCCCTCTGCTCACTACCTGGGGACCTGACAGTGAGCCTCAGGTGCCCCATCTGTAAAATGGGACTTATGTTAGTTTCTTAAGTTTAACAAATTACCACAAACTTGGTTGCTTAAACAACATGTTTTTTTCCTTAAAAGTTCTGGAGGACAGAAGTCCTGAAATCGGAGTGTTGACAGGGCTACACTCCTCTGGGAGGTTCTAAGGGAGAATCATTCCTTGCTTTTTCCTGCTTTTACAAGTGCCTGCATTCCTTGGCTCACAGCCCTTTCCTCCATCTTCAAGGCCAACAATATTGGGTCCTCTCTCTGACCTCTGTTTTCATCATCACAGCTTCTGTGACTCTGACCCTCCCGGCTCCTTTTATAATGACTCTGTGATTCCATCAGGCCCATGCTGTCTAGTCTCCATCACAAGATTCTTAATTGAAGGACATCTGCAGAATCTCTTCAGCTGTATAAAGCCACCTGCTCAGGAATTCTGGGAATTATGGTGTTGACACTTCTGATACCACTGTGCTGCCTCCCACAGGGATGATCACGCACATTTTGAAGGTTGTGAGGGGGGAGGGTTCATGACACATGGTCTACTAATTTGTTGGGATACCTTTTCTTAGTCCCCATTCACAAGTGGGAAGATCCCACTCTGAGTCTGGACCCCATGCCCTGGTTCTTTGTCCCAGGGCACATGGTGAACTGTTAATGCCTGTTCCCCTCCTGGGTTTTTAAGTCCCACCCTTCATCCAACCTCAGTCTTGTTTCTTCTGTCTCTGATCAAAAGAGTTATCTTGTTTTTTTTGTGCACTATTATTTTTATTCGTCGTTCAGTCACTAAGTCGTGTCCGACTCTTTGCAACCCCATGGACTGCAGCCGGGCAGCCTTCCCTGTCCTTCACTATCTCCCGGAGTTTGCTCAAAATCATGTCCATTGAGTTGGTGATGCCATCCAAGCATCTCACTCTCTATTGTCCCCTTCTCCTCCTGCCCTTAGTCTTTCCTGGTATCAGGGTCTTTTCCGAAGAGCTTTGTCTTTGCATCAGGTGGCCTAAGTATTAGAGCTTCAGCATCAGTCCTTCCAATGAATATTATGGTTTGATTTCCTTTGGGATTGCCTGGTTTGATCTCCTTGCTGTCCAAGGGACTCTCAAGGGTCTTCTCTAGCACTACAGTTCGAAAGCATCAGTTCTTCACTGCTCAGCCTTCTTTATGGTCCAACTCTCACATCTGTATATGGAGAAACCCTAGCTTTGACTTTACAGACCTTTGTTGGCAAAGTGATATCTCTGCTTTTTAATGCACTGTGCACTATTGTATATATATAAAATAAGAAACATATATATAACTTAAAAAATTAAAAATAGAAATTATTGTCCCTGTTCAGGTGCCAAATATATGTGGCACCTATATATATATGCCTAAGCCTATAGGCTCTAAGAATTACAAATATTTTCTTTTTCATTGACTTATCATTAAAGTTACTATTGGTACACAACTGACTAAAACCTTATAAATGTTAAAGTTGATAACTATTAAATTAATATAAAGGTAAATTTTATTGGAAATTTCTTATCAAAATAAATATTTTAAAGTTATTTTATGAACCTACAAATATTTATTGTTGCTTGAATGGGAGAGGTTATGCACCAATCATATCTCTAGTTTTATCTTCTGTATGTAAGTGTGAACTTTGTTCACATAAATGCATATGGGGATAGAGAAAATTGTTATAGCAGTGTCTTTCAATTCTCCACACTTTTGCAACAAAAATCAGGTGGTGATATAAGATGTCAAATCATTTTGAGTGATTTTCAGCTAACAACAGCTTTGATTTTGCTGAAAGAAAATAACTGAAACTATTAATTTGCAAAATGATTTGTTACCAGTAGTTAGAATCATTCGTGTTCTTAATTTCTGGAAAGTGAAAGTGAAAGTCACTCAGTCCTGTCCGACTCTGTGATCCCATGGACTAGTCCATGGAATTCTCCAGGGCTGAATACTGGAGTGGGTAGCCTTTCCCTTCTCCAGGGATCTTCCCGACCCAGGAATCGAACCCAGGTCTCCCACATTACAGGTAGATTCTTTAGCAGCTGAGACACAAGGAAAGCCCAAGAATACTGGAGTGAGTAGCCTATCCCTTTTCCAGCAGATCTGCCCAACCCAGGAATTGAAACAGGGTCCTGCATTGCAGGTGGATTCTTTCCCAACTGAGCTATCAGGGAAGCCCAAAATTAATTTGGGTATAAGATGTAGGGGAGGTCTAATTCCAGGGCAGTAATACCAAGAATTGGCACATGACTCTTAAATATACTTGTTCCTGTTTAGCTTAGAGGCACTTCGTTCAACCCAACATGCTCAGAAGAGGCTGGGAAAATGGAATTATTATTATTATT
>NW_011494608.1:5827952-5837141 GCF_000754665.1 Bison bison bison | reverse complement strand
TTATTATTATTATCCAGTTCGCTTCTGCCAAGCTAAAACAAATTAGTATAAATATACAATATCCAGTGATATTTAGGGAAACGTTAATGAAAATAATTGTCTAATGAGTCTGAATAACAGTCATGAAAATTTTCTTAAAGTGAAAGTACATATACCTAAAGGTAACATTGACCTGTCAAAAGCAAATGAAATCTTTTTTTTTTTTTTCAAAAGGAAACTTTCGATTTCTTATCTCATTGAAATCGTATAAAGTATGCAACTGAGTTACAGACTGAGCTGCAGGAAATTGTAAGTACTCATGAATCCTTTCTCATATCCGAGAATGGTAAAAACGGAGAAGCTACATAGAAGGCTGGTTTTCCCCAGCATGCTTTTTTACATATCGCAAGAATTCTAATTGTAAGGAAAAATTCTCCAGAACTTAGAAATCAGGTAGGGAGATGACTGTGTCCTGCTGAGTATTTTGCAGGGCTAGGCTGGTGGTGTAATTTGGGGCTTTTTTAAAGTTGTAAGGGTGGGTGTTATATTTTAGAAAACTGATAATGATGCAAGATTCTTGAGCGATAGCAAAGCAAGTGAATGCTGTCTTATAGAGATGCAAATGAGAAGATTACAATCCAAGCCTCACAGCTTTATTTTGTATTCATTTTACAGTCTTATTCCTGTGTTATTTCTTTCAGAGAATAATACATTCACTTCTCTCTCTCATATCCTTTCTTTTGGAAATGGTTTTATTAGCCTGCTGTTTCCTTTATTACGGAGTTAAGTTTGATGTGGGTTCATTTTATATGTTTGTTATCAATTTTATTGAATACATTATTGCATACCTGAAATGTATCCATTTTATCCACAGAATTCAGCTAGGTTTGATAAATGTATATACCCATATAACCATGCCATAAAGTATCAACCCAACCACCATCAACCCGAAGTCCCTTACCTCTTCCCAGTCAGCTCCAATCTGGGCCCCAGGCAACACTTAATTAGATCTGCCTTTTCTAGAGTCTCATATAAATGAAGTCATGTACTCTTCTACATCAAACTTTGTTACCAGCACCTCTAGGGGAGTATCACAGCACATCTAGGGGAGTATCACACTGAATAGGAATATTCAGTGCTCTGTAGTATTCCAGATTTCCTACTGAGGAACTTGGGCTCATTTCCTCTTTGTAAGAATTACGAATGAAGTGCTGTAAACACTCCCAGACATATATTTCTGTTCCTCTTCCCAAGAGGGGGATTGCTGGGCTATACATTGCATGGACATGCAGAGTGGAAAATGCCAAACCTTATTCCAAAGCATTTATCCCACGTGATGCTCCCATTAAATCTTCTGTTGTGTGGAGGGCCCCAGTGGGGAACCTGGAATGGGAGGTCCTTTCCATGAGCACACGCAGGTGGGGAGCCAGGAGCTCACGCACAGCTTTGTGGGTTAGTCCCCCTACCCAGCTCTCTCCTTTTCAGTCCCCGTCTCTTCAACCCAGTGAACCTACTGGTCTTCGAGTGACCACTCCCCATGCCACAGACCAGACCTGGGCTCCCGACACAAAGCCCAGGTGGTTGCAGAGCTGACATCACTTGCTTCTCTTCTGTCAGGACACAGTCCTGAGCTGGCTGTGGTCCAATGCCTGAAATCCATTTTCTTCTTCTTCCCAGTTTTGTAGTTGTTCACAGTTGGAGGGTCAGTATGGATGCTGTTCTTCTCCCTATGTATGTTATTCACCTTTTGAACATTATACTTTTATATAATTTTAAGGTAGATACATAGTTAAAGCATGGATGGGGCTTTGTCATGAAAAACGTGGGTAAAATTACTATCTCTTTTGATATTATCTGCAGTTTCTCCCTTGGCTCTTACAGACGCTTCCTTAGGTGGGTAAGGAGATTCTATGCTCCACTGCAAATGGACTCTAAAGTGGATCAGTTTTTTTTTTTTAAGTTTTTTTTTCATGTGGACCATTTAAAAAGTCTTTATTGAATCTGTTACAATATTGCTTCTGTTTTATGTTTTGGTTTTCTGGCTTCGAGGCATGTGGGATCTAAGCTCTCTGACCAGCAATCAAACCCACACCCCTTGCACTGGAAAGTAAAGTCTTAACCACTGGACCATCAGAGAAGTCCCTCAAGTGGATCAATTTTAGGAAAGACTGTGGACACTGGGATTTTTGATGGAGGAACTGAGTTTCCTGGAGCAATGAGACAGTGCATACAGTTCTTAGAATAGTGTCTGTCATATGTTGAGGGCTTAATAAAAGATAACTGTTATTAGGTCAATACAATAAAGGAGGTGAGTTTACACTGAAGCCTGCCTCCTTCATAGTAGCTACTTGATCCCTTGAGGTCCCTGGGATCCTTATGTTATCCTTGCCACTGCAAGGTTCTGACTGTGAGTGGGTCAGATAAGTGAATAGGGTAGAAAGTCTTAGGACAGAGAGATGCAGAGAGGGGGTTGAGGAAGCTCCAAGGACACAGGAACCCACTCTGTTTGGGGAGTTGGGTAGCTTTGTAGAGGATGAAGGACTGAAATGCAGATTCGAAGAGTGAGCAGAAATTTGCCAGATGGGCATGGTAGGGGAGAGAAAGGGAAGAGTGTCTGCGAAGTCGGAGGCATGGGAAGAATGAGGCTCAGAAAACGGCAGCAGTTCAGCCAGGCTCAACCACAGCAAGAGTGGGGTGGCAGCAGCAGGGGAGGCTGGACTGGCAGGCAGGGAGCAATTTTTAAAACAACTTCGTTGAACTGTAAGTTACACGGCACACAGCTCACCCATTTGAAGAGTACAAAGCACTGGCTTTTAGTATGTTCCGAGTTGCCTGCAATTTTTGAAGCCCTTGTACATCCTATTGAAGGTGGCTTTCTTGGGGCATCCTGAAGTGTCTTTTGGGGGTTGTGTGGGTGCATGAAGTCTAGGGGAAGCTGGAGCAGCAGTGGGTCCAGGCAGGAAAGAAAACAGGCAGCAGTCCTTGTGTGGGGCAAGGCCAAGCTCCATCAGGTTTCCTGTGGATTGTGAGGGAAGCAGAGGAGGACCCCGTAGAGCCCCCCACCACAGACCACGCTCCTATAACCTGGGGCCATGTCTTAATAGTCAAAGCAAAGGGAACCATGAAATGCCTGAGTATGACCCTGGACCAGGCTGAGGCTCCCAGAAGCCCTGCCTTCCTGACATACCACAAGGAGGCCAAGTGCCCACAGCTGATTTGAGAAGTGCACTGAAATGAACACTTTTTAAGAAGTTCTTAGCTTTCTTGTCAGAGGTGGTACTTTTTTTTTTAATTTTTTTTTCTTTTTTTATTATTATTATTTTTTTAATTTTATTTTATTTTTAAACTTTACATAATTGTATTAGTTTTGCCAAATATCAAAGTGAATCCATCACAGGTATATATGTGCTCCCCATCCTGAACCCTCCTCCCTCCTCCCTCCCCATACCATCCCTCTGGGTCATCCCAGTGCACTAGCCCCAAGCATCCAGTATCGTGCATCGAACCTGGACTGGCATCTCGTTTCATACATGATATTTTACATGTTTCAATGCCATTCTCCCAAATCTTCCCACCCTCTCCCTCTCCCACAGAGTCCATAAGACTGTTCCATACATCAGTGTCTCTTTTGCTGTCTTGTACACAGGGTTATTGTTATCATCTTTCTAAATTCCATATATATGCGTTAATATACTGTATTGGTGTTTTTCCTTCTGGCTTACTTCACTCTGTATAATAGGCTCCAGTTTCATCCACCTCATTAGAACTGATTCAAATGAATTCTTTTTAATGGCCGAGTAATACTCCATTGCGTATATGTACCACAGCTTTCTTATCCATTCATCTGCTGATGGACATCTAGGTTGCTTCCATGTCCTGGCTATTATAAACAGTGCTGCGATGAACATTGGGGTACACGTGTCTCTTTCCCTTCTGGTTTCCTCAGTGTGTATGCCCAGCAGTGGGATTGCTAGATCATAAGGCAGTTCTATTTCCAGTTTTTTAAGGAATCTCCACACTGTTCTCCATAGTGGCTGTACTAGTTTGCATTCCCACCAACAGTGTAAGAGGGTTCCCTTTTCTCCACACCCTCTCCAACATTTATTATTTGTAGACTTTTGGATCGCAGCCATTCTGACTGGTGTGAAATGGTACCTCATAGTGGTCTTGATTTGCATTTCTCTGATAATGAGTGATGTTGAGCATCTTTTCATGTGTTTGTTAGCCATCTGTATGTCTTCTTTGGAGAAATGTCTATTTAGTTCTTTGGCCCATTTTTTGATTGGGTCATTTATTTTTCTGGAGTTGAGCTGTAGGAGTTGCTTGTATATTTTTGAGATTAGTTGTTTGTCAGTTGCTTCATTTGCTATTATGTTCTCCCATTCTGAAGGCTGTCTTTTCACCTTGCTAATAGTTTCCTTTGATGTGCAGAAGCTTTTAAGGTTAATTAGGTCCCATTTGTTTATTTTTGCTTTTATTTCCAATATTCTGGGAGGTGGGTCATAGAGGATCCTGCTGTGATGTATGTCAGAGAGTGTTTTGCCTATGTTCTCCTCTAGGAGTTTTATAGTTTCTGGTCTTATGTTTATATCTTTAATCCATTTTGAGTTTATTTTTGTGTATGGTGTTAGAAAGTGTTCTAGTTTCATTCTTTTACAAGTGGTTGACCAGTTTTCCCAGCACCACTTGTTAAAGAGAAGAGGTGGTACTTTTTTAAATGGAGGAGAGAGAGTCTCCAGTCTAATGTCAGGAGTGGAACACAGCTCAGAGATCCACGGAGGCTGATTTTGACCAAGCAGCTTGTGTGGAATGGTTTTTTTGAGCTGCCCCAGTGATGGGATGGAAGGATGAGAGGAAACAGGTCTGCATGAACGTACTGGCTGTTCTTCCTCTTCCCAAGCCACAGGAGTAGCTGCCTTCCAAACCTGGCAGTGTTTTCACAAACACTCATCACAAGGCCACACCTCCAGTGTTCTCATTCAGCACCTTTGAGTCAGGCCAGGAAATCGTGGTGCATTTTTAACTGCTTGGACTTTTTTGGGAACTCTCTGTGTGATGATTTTTAAACAACTACAAACTTAATTTTCAAGTACAGTATAAATACTTTATTTTCCTAAACTGTTTTACAGTAAGTGGCTGCCCAACACGCCTTGCTTAGTGTGGATTTTCCACAAACAAGGGCCTTCTGTTGTAGTCCACCACACAGCAATCCAAACCGGGAAATTAGTACATTATTACCACCTGATCCTCAAGCTCCATTCAGGTTTCACTAGCTGTTCCATTTTTGTTTTTTTTTTTAAAGCAAAATGATCAAGTCCAGGGTCACAAGTGACCTTTAGTTGTCCTGTCTCGTCAGTCTTCTTTAATCTGGAACAGTTCCTCAGTCTTTCCATGATTTGCATGAAGTGGACACCTGCTTTTGAAGACTGCAGACTAGTTACATTGTAACATGTCCCAAATTTTGGTTTCTTTCTTGTTTCTTAACAATTAAATCCCAGTTGTGCATCTTTGGCAGGAATATCACAGAACTGGTGCTTTGTCCTCTTGGTTACATCCTATCAGGTTGGGGGCGTGATGTAGATATGTCCGGTTACCATGGACTCAGTTTGGTCCAAATCCTTAAAAAAATTTTTTTGTAGATATAATATTGACATGTAACACTGTATAAGTTTTAGGTGCACAACAAGTTGATTTGATACATTTCTATGTAAAAATAAGATAACCAGCTTAGTGTTAGCTAACACCTTCATCATTTCTTATTGGTGGTGAGTGCATTGAAGATCTGGTCTCTTGGGAATTTTGAGTATTGTTCACTATAGTCATGATGCTGTGCCCTAGATCCCCACTTCAGTTCAGTTCAGTCACTCAGTCGTGTCCGACTCTTTGCGACCCCATGAACCACAGCATGCTAGGCCTCTCTGTCCATCACCAACTCCCAGAATCTACCCAAACTCATGTCCATTGAAATGGTGATATCATCCAACTATCTCATGCTTTGTCGTCCCCTTCTCCTCCTGCCTTCAATCTTTCCCAGCATCAGGGTCTTTTCAAATGAGTCAGTTCTTCGCGTGAGGTGGCCGAAGTATTGGAGTTTCAGCTTCAACATCAGTCCTTCCAATGAACACCCAGGACGGATCTCCTTTAGGATGGACTGGTTGGATCTCCTGGTAGTCCAAGGGACCCTCAAGAGTCTTCTCCAACACCAAGTTCAAAAGCATCAATTCTTCAGAAAGTGCTCGGCTTTCTTTATAGTCCAACTCTCACATCCATACGTGACTACTGGAAAAACCATAGTCTTGACTAGATGAAGCTTTGTTGGCAAAGTAATGTCTCTGCTTTTTAATACGCTAACATATTAAAAATTGCTAGCAAATTAAAAATTGCTAGGTTGGTCATAGCTTTTCTTCGAAGGAGCAAGCATCTTTTAATTTCATGGCTGCAGTCACCATCTGCAGTGATTTTGGAGCCCCCCAAAATAAAGTTTCTCACTGTTTCCACTGTTTCTCCATTTGCCATGAAGTGATGGGACTGGATGCCATGATCTTAGTTTTCTGAATGTTGAGCTTTAAGCCAACTTTTTCATTCTCCTCTTTCACTTTCATCAAGAGGCTCTTTAGTTTTTCACTTTCTGTCATAAGGGTGGTGTCATCTGCACATCGGAGGTTATCGATATTTCTCCCCCCTTACTCATCTTCTGAAAGTTTTGTACCCTTTGGCCAAATCTCTCCTTTTCTCATACCTGCCAGCCCCTGGTAACCACTATTCTATTTTGCTTTTTGGGGGGTGATCTGAATCTTCTTTCTCTGTTTTAGAAAAAGGGAAGAAATGACAAAAGTATGGGTAATTGAGATTTTAAAAAACCCTTCTACTTAATTAGTTATTTGAATTATCTATGTTATTTGAATAATTCAAATAAATCCTGTATTGAGTTGGCAGATACTGTCTCGGTCTTTCCTTTTAAAAATTAGCTTCAATACTGTAATATTTGGCACAAATGATATAAAGAATAACATAACTCGAATTGTAGTAACTTGATATGTAATATACAACATATATTTCCAATTGAATTATTTATTATTTTATATGTAGCATATAAAGCATATTATACAGTAAGTTTAAGTCTCAAGAATTGTCACTGCCCATTTAGCCAATTCTTTCTTGTAAATTCCTTCCTAACTTCAGTCTACGCTGAATTTGCCCAGGACTGACTGACCCAGGCTCACCCTGACAAAGTGACGAAAACTCAGGTCTTGGAGGCAGTTGTTGAAGCCATCCTCAACAATTCAGCAGTTCAGACCAGACACAACGTTTGCGTTCCTAAAGTAGCTACTTAGCTTGTTCCGGCATCTGGTGGTCAAACGTGGGATTGCAGCTACTCATACGCTGTTAATGTTTCTCGAGATTTTTCTTTTCTGTTTTGAATATTTTTCCTGGTTTAAACTTAACTTTGAAATGTAAAATCCATTTTTAAAAAATTTGGATATACTAAAACTTATAGTTACATGTTTTCTCTCTCTGTATGTCCCCACCATGCACCAGTGAGAACTCTTTTTAAGTACTGGCTGCTCACATTTATAATCTTTCAGTCTTTGATAGAGCTTCTTGGGGTGTGTATGTGTGTATGTATGTGTGTTTGGGGATGTTTTTCTTTCATTAATTCTAAAATTTTGTTGCTAATATATAGTAGGCACTGAGATTGATGCTGGTAGGAAATAGAATGGTAAATTAAGCCAGTGCTTCTGATTATACTCTATGAAACAGGAAACCTCTTTATTAAACGTTAAAGGGAGGAAACCTAATATTGTAAGTAATATTTAGTGACCACCTGTTATCTGCTAGATGAACACATTACTTCCCAGAAAATGTCACAGCACATGTGCATCGTTCAAAATGCACTAAATAGTAAATTACAATCATTACTAGGCTGTTAGGTAATCATTTTTGAGATACTTGTGGATTTAAACTCACAGGTGAAAGTCTGATGAAGAACAGGTTATTTATGTGATCTTAAAGTATCTTCGGAGAAGGCAATGGCACCCCACTCCAGTACTCCTGCCTGGAAAACCCCATGGGTGAAGGAGCCTGGTAGGCTGTGGTCCATGGGGTCGCTGAGGGTCGGACACGACTGAGTGACTTCACTTTCACTTTTCACTTTCATGCATTGGAGAAGGAAATGGCAACCCACTCCTGTGTTCTTGCCTGGAGAATCCCAGGGACGGGTGGGCTGACGTCTATGGGGTCACACAGAGTCGGACACGACTTAAGTGACTTAGCAGCAGCAGCAGCAGCAAAGTATCTTCAGAAGATCCACAAGTTACTTACTTATTACAATAAAAAAAAGAGTAACTTTTATAGTGGAGAAACTTGAGCCACTGCACAGTAGCCAAATGTTCAGAGTTAACATCACAAACAAGACAGTCCAACCTCATGTGCCTTCTGAGGTGATACACTAAGGGTTCATGTCACTTCTGTGGTCTGTTTTGCAAAAAACACATAGCTTGAATCTAATCATGAGAAAACGTTAGACAGACTCAGAATGAGGAACGTTCTACAAAATAACTGGACAATATTCTTCCAACATATTAAAGTCATGAAAGACAAAGATTTGAGAAACTGTTCCAGATAAAAGGAAAGTAAGAGTGAAAAAGGTAACCCAAAAAGGTAACAAGTTCTTTGATGACAAAGAGCTGGTGTCTTTAAAAATGATTTATTTTTGAAATCAATGTATTTTGAATAATTTTGAAATCAATGTATGTATGCTTTCTAAAGGAGGAAAAATATGGCAAAGTTAAAGGAAGAAAACGCATTTATCACCCACACATCTGTCACAGACCAAGGCTGCCTGGGGAGACTGAGAGGAGTGTCATTTCATGGTGCAGGGATGTGCTAGGTGGACGGCATTCTGAACTGAAAGAAACAATACAGAAAAGACAAGAATCGTGCAAAGGCACACCTCAGGGAAAAATAAGATAGCAGTGGTCTGCTTTGAGGTCGGGTGGCTGGAACTAGAAAACTGAGATGCATAGGTGGCGGCAGGACTTCGCAGGAGGGGGACCACTACTCTCTCCCACACGCCAGGGTCCGCAGACCCTAGCACGCGGCTTGGGAGTGAAGAAGGAAGTGCAGGCGAGGGCCGTTCCCGCCCAGTCGGGTCTCCTCACAGCGAAACCCCCACCTTCACACAGCCGGGCCTCCTCACACCCCGCCCCC
>NW_011494608.1:5824172-5827460 GCF_000754665.1 Bison bison bison | reverse complement strand
GGCGGGGCGGGCGAGCGAAGGCGTTGATTGGCCGCTTCGTAGCCTGCGGGGTAGCCGCCTGGACTCCTGCGGCCGGCTTGGGCGTTTCATTCACTCACTCACTGAATGGATTGGTTCATTTGGCCTTCCCTGAGAGGACGGCGAGTCTGAGTTTGTGCTAGGCTCTGGGGGTTCAGTGAGGAGTCGATCTCCAGGACTCCAGGATTTGACAGTCTGCGGAATCCCCTCCTTTCTTCCTGTGCCACCTTAATCGCCTCTTTCCACCTAAAGCCTGGTGTGATGGGCTTCTTGGATAGGGAGGCGCCACCCGGCCTCGCTCAACTCCAGGGACTTTCCCTGAAGGGTCCCCATCCCTGAAGGCAGTCTCTGAGCAGTGGAAGGTGTAAGGTGGAGCCCTGGTTAACCGCTCAGTTACTGAGCCACGTCCATTACTTTACATTCACCTCTGAAAAAAACCGCTCAGTCGTGTCCGGCTCTTTGCAACTCCATGGACTGTGCCTGCCAGGCTGCTCTGTGCGTGGAATCCTTCAGGTCGAGAGCAGTAGAGTGGGTTGCCCTGAAAACAAAATATAGTTATTTTCCGGGGGTGGGGGTAGGGGGTGGGGGTAGGTTTGTGAGGTTTAAAATGACCTTTGCTGCTTAGTTTGGGTTTGAATCCCAGCTTTGTCCCTGATTAGCCTGTGTGACTCTGGGCCACTGAAGAGGCCTCTGACCAGCACTGGGTGATACTCAAGTCTGGCTAATTCTTTTTTTTTTTTTTAATTGAAGTATAGCTGATTCACAATGCTATGTAAATTACTGCTCTAGAGCCAACTGATTCAGTTTTATATATATACACACACTCCCCTGGTGGCTCAGAGGGTAAAGCCTGCAATGCAGAAGACCTGGGTTCCCTGGGTCAGGAAGATCCCCTGGAGAAGGAAATGGCAACCCACTCCAGTATTCTTGCCTGGAGAATTCTGTGGACGGAGGAGCCTGGTAGGCTACAGTCCACAGGGTCGCAAAGAGTCGGACACGACTGAGCAACTTCACTTCATATATACACACACAGATTCTTTTTATAAAATATTCTTTTCCATTATGTTTTACAATAGGATATTGAATATAATTCACTGTGCTATACTGTAGGGCCTTGTTGTTCATCCATTCTGTATTTAAAAGTTTAAATCTGCTAACCCTAACCTCCCATTCCATTTCTTCTCCAACCCCCTGTCATTGTGCTTCACTTTGTATGATAATCTCTGGTTGTGTCTCTGTTGCTGCAAAGGGCATTATTCTTTTTATGCCTGAGTAATATTCCGTTGTATATATGTACCATGTCTTCTTTATCCATTCCTTTGTTGATGGATGTTAAGTTGTTTCCACGTCTTGGCTATGGTGAATAGTGCTGCTGTGAGCATGGGGGATGTGAGAGTTGGACTGTGAAGAGGCTGAGCGCCAAAGAATTGATGCTGTTGAACTGTGGTGTTGGAGAAGACTCTTGAGAGTCCCTTGGACTGCAAGGAGATCCAACCAGTCCATTCTGAAGGAGATCAGCCCTGGGATTTCTTTGGAAGGAATGATGCTAAAGCTGAAACTGCAGTACTTTGGCCACCTCATGCGAAGAGTTGACTCATTGGAAAAGACTCTGATGCTGGGAGGGATTGGGGGCAGGAGGAGAAGGGGACGACAGAGGATGAGATGGCTGGATGGCATCACTGACTTGATGGACGTGAGTCTCAGTGAACTCCAGGAGTTGGTGATGGACAGGGAGGCCTGGCGTGCTGCGACTCATGGGGTCGCAAAGAGTCGGACACGACTGAGCGACTGATCTGATCTGATGAGCATGGGGGTCCATGGATCTTTGAATTTTGGTTTTGTCTGGATATATGCCCAGGAGTGGGATTGCTGGGTCAATCATATGTTAATTCTAGTTTTAGTTTCCTAAGGACCCTCCATACTGTTTTCCACAGTGGCTGCACCATCATACATTCCCACCTACAATGTAGGAGGGTTCCCAAGGCTGGCTAATTCTAAGGTGAAGAATTTAGTAAATCCAAACCAAAATTTTGGCTCCAGGTGTATAGCATCCTCTTCAGCTGACATATTAGTAATAAAATTGACTTGTAAATATCCATTGTCTGATTCTTTTGTCTTATTTATCAATCGTTCCACACTCAGAAAGAGGAAAAAGAAGTGTTACTGCTTAGTCTCCGCATTAGAACAACCGACCTTATAGAGCTATTGTGGGGTTATATGAGAAATTTGTACCAAGTGCATTGTACTTTCCCTGCTGGGTAAATGGTGGCTACCCTGACTGTGTTATTTCGACGGAGTAGATGTGGAAGTCCCACTCAAGTGGCTGATTGTTCATGGTGCTAAATAAACAAACATCCTCTTTCATGGTCTGGGCCCTAGGAAACCCAGGTGAGACATGGCCCTATGGACAAATATTTGAGTGGACTGTATGGCAGAAGAGAGCCCTACAACTTAGAAAGCAGTAAGGAAACCTGGCACCCGACTCCAGTACTTTTGCCTGGAAAATCCCATGGATGGAGGAGCCTGGTAGGCTGCAGTCCATGGGGTTGCTAAGAGTCGGACACGACTGAGCGACTTCGCTTTCACTTTTCACTTTCATGCATTGGAGAAGGAAATGGCAACCCACTTCAGTGTTCTTGCCTGGAGAATCCCAGGGACGGGGCAGCCTGGTGGGCTGCCCTCTCTGGGGTCGCACAGAGTCAGACACGACTGAAGTGACTTAGCATAGCATTTAGCAAGGAAACCTTTATCACACTGTCGGTGGATCAGAAAACCTGAGAGGTGATGGGCTTTGCGAAAGTGGGATGATCACATCACCTGACCAGAACGCTTTTAGCCAGGACAATAGCATAAACTGGGATTGTCCTAGGCAAATCAGGATATATGGTCACCCTATCCTAAGGCCATACAAGTAGCACATGAGAGAACTGGGACGGAACTTAGATCTATCCCACTCCTGAGAGTGACCTTATGACGTGATCACTCCCATTTTGTAGGTGAAGACACTGATGTTATATAGGTAGTAAGTAATGGAGTTTGTGCTCTGATCTTTGCTTTTGACGGGTTTCAGAGGTAATTCTTGGAGAAGGCAATGGCACCCCACTCCAGTACTCTTGCCTGGAAAATCCCATGGACAGAGGAGCCTGGTAGGCTGCAGTCCATGGGGTCGCTGAGAGTTGGACACGACTCAGTGACTTCACTTTACCTTTTCACTTTCATGCATTGGAGAAGGAAATGGCAACCCACTCCAGTGTTCTTGCCTGGAGAATC
>NW_011494608.1:5822950-5824072 GCF_000754665.1 Bison bison bison | reverse complement strand
ATGGCACCCCACTCCAGTACTCTTGCCTGGAAAATCCCATGGACAGAGGAGCCTGGTAGGCTGCAGTCCATGGGGTCGCTGAGAGTTGGACACGACTCAGTGACTTCACTTTACCTTTTCACTTTCATGCATTGGAGAAGGAAATGGCAACCCACTCCAGTGTTCTTGCCTGGAGAATCCCATGGATGGAGGAGCCTGGTAGGCTGCAGTCCATGGGGTTGCTAAGAGTCGGACACGACTGAGCGACTTCGCTTTCACTTTTCACTTTCATGCATTGGAGAAGGAAATGGCAACCCACTTCAGTGTTCTTGCCTGGAGAATCCCAGGGACGGTGGAGCCTGGTGGGCTGCCGTCTATGGGGTCGCACAGAGTCGGACATGACTGAAGTGACTTAGCAGCAGCAGCAGCAGCAGCAGAGGTAATTCTCAACTCCACCAAGCCTCACTGGGCATTGGTCTTCATCTTTGAGACCTTGTGACTGGATATTTCAGGGAAGCAGACTTGCCTCATTTGAGAACTTTCTAACAGGGCTCTGTATCATTGCATGAAACTTTCCACCCCATTAGGACTTCTGTTTCAAAGCCTTTGACTGTGTGGGTCAATACCAGACCACCTGATCTGCCTCCTGAGAAATCTGTATGCAGGTCAAGAAGCAACAGTTAGAACCAAACATGGAACAATGGACTGGTTCCAAATTGGGAAAGGAGTATGGCAAGGCTGCATATTGTCACCTGCTTATTTAACTTATAAGCAGAGTACATCATGGGAAATGCCGGGCTGGATGAAGCACAAGCTGGAATCAGGATTGCCGGGAGAAATATCAATAACCTCAGATATGCAGATGACACCACCCTTATGGTCGAAAGTGAAGAGGAACTAAGAGCCTCTTGATAAAGGTGAATGAGGAGAGTGAAAAAGTTGGCTTAAAACTCAACATTCAAAAAACTAAGATCATGGCATCTGGTCCCATCACTTCATGGCAAATAGATGGGGAAACAGTGGCTGGCTTTATTTTCTTGGGCTCCAAAACCACTGCAGATGGTGACTGCAGCTATGAAATTAAAAGACACTTGCTCCTTGGAAGGAAAATTATGACCAACCTAGACAGCATATTAAAAAGCA
>NW_011494608.1:5820345-5822850 GCF_000754665.1 Bison bison bison | reverse complement strand
GCTGTGGTTTTTCTAGTAGTCATGTGTGGATGTGAGAGTTGGACCATCAAGAAAGCTGAGTTGATGCTTTTGAACTGTGGTGTTAGAGAAGACTCTTGAGAGTCCCTTGGACTACCAGGAGATCCAACCAGTCCATCCTAAAGGAGATCAGTCCTGGGTGTTCATTGGAAGGACTGATGCTGAAGCTGAAGCTCCAATACTTTGGCCACCTAATACGAAGAACTGATTGATTGGAAAAGATCCTGATGCTGGGAAAGATAGAAGGCAGGAGGAGAAGGGGACAACAGAGGATGAGATGGTTGGAATGGTTGGATGGCATCACCGATTTGATGGACATGAGTTTGAACAAGCTCTGGGAGTTGGTGATGGACAGGGAAGCCTGGCATGCTGCAGTGTATGGGGTTGCATATAGTTAGACATGACTGAGCGACTGAACTGAACTGAGGACTTCTGTGGAGGGGCTCTGGTGTGGCTGGTGAGGTTGCACTTGACGATTTCAGATGATCCTTCCAATCCAACTTTTAAGAGTCTAAAACTCCTTGAGAGCAGATTTGGTGTATTCTTTGAACTCTCAATGTTCAGAGGAAATGCTCAGGAAATGTTAAAACAGTGTAAGGACTATAACTGCAGAAGCAGGATATACCTGAAACAAGTCTAGGCACCTCCATTTGATGGCTGGGGTGCTGTGGCAAGCCTTTACAGTCTCTGAACTTTGGTTTTCTCATAAAAATGCAGAATAGTTTCCTCCCTCCCTCACAGATTTGATAGGACAATAAAATTAATGTGAGTACATCGAAAACAGAAACACTGTACTAAAATAGCAATGTTTCCTCTTGCCAGCATTCAATCTTGCTTTCCAAATTGCTTCTCTTATCCATTTATAGATAGAATGAGAACAGAGAAGGACTATGGGAAGAGCACAGATAATAGTCAGACAGCCTCAGATTTGAATCCTAAACATTACCAGCCACTTGTGTGCCAAGTAGAGTGTTCTTTCTGGACCTCAATGCTAAGAATAGCTACCTGGCATGGATTTTTTTTTTTTTTTTTTAAAGGAAAGGAAAGTGAAGTCGCTCAGTCATGTCCGACTCTTTGCGACCCCATGGAGTGTAGCCTACCAAGCTCCTCTGTCCATGGGATTTTCCAGGCAATAGTAACTGGAGTGGATTGCCATTTCCTTCTCCAGGCTGGCATGGATCTTATGAAGACATTGTGTGCTAAACATGGATTTCTATTCCTGGCACATAGACCTCCAATAAAAGGTGGCCTCTTTTAATGTCTGTTTTCTGTGTTCTATAACTGTCAACTTATGCTCTCAGGGCCAAGAAGAAGCCACTCTGGGTAGCTTTACGCAGGGTCCTGGAAACGTACTCTCAGCCTCTGGGCGCCTGTGTTGAAAATCCTTCCTGGCTGGTGTGCAGGAAATACACTCCACGGGTTTTGCCCTGAAGATGTGTTCTGTTTATAATTCATTCCCGCTCCTTGGAAAACAATTCAATAGAATGCAATTGGTTTTCCACTAGCCCAGGGCAGGGATGAGGAATAGCATATTATTATTTTTTAAAAATATATAAATAATAAGTCATAAAACAGCACTGGGCACACAGCAGAGTCAATAAATGCTTGTTTGGGTAAAGTAAAGTGATGGCTCTGTTATTCCATGGCTCCTGTACTGGCTGAACTATTTCTGTCCTCCATTACAGTTTTTTTTTTTTGTTAAATGAAAAATAAACACATGCATACAGTAAAAAATTCAAACACAAAAAAACACAAGGGAAAGAAGGTCTCCCTCATCCTCTTTTCTCTCAAACCTACAAATTGTAGGTTTGAGAGAATTTCTTGTGTATTTTTCAATTATGCTATGCACATTCCAACCTACGTATGTAAACTCCTTTTAAAGTTTTGTTTATTTTTTAACCTAGAAGGGTTTAAGTTCTTAAGTGGCTTCTGCCCTACCTAGACAGCTGTGTGCAGCAACTATGACAGACGTTCCACACCCGGGGGCTTATTCCGAGCCCTTGACCGGACCTCTAGAGTCTGGAGTGGTTTTCCCAGGACCGGTGGGGACCAGGCATCTGCCCTCGGGCAGTCTGCTCCAGGCTCCGGCTCTGACCTCCTCATCCCCGCCCAGCCCCTGTGTGTGACCCAGCAGTTAAGTCAGGCCCGGGAGGCACCCTGAATCTTCTCCCAGACAGTAAAACGGGAACTTATTCTCGCCCCAAGGTAGCTCTAAGCATCGCTACCACGCCTGCTGGTGCTTGATCTCCGGAGCGACTGGAAGCCCGGCTCGGCGCGGGCGCTGGGATCGTGATCCGGTAGGGGCTTTGCAGGGGCGGGGGCTGCAAAGGGCAGAAAATTTGAGCTGCGCGCCCTGAGAGCGGGGAAAGGGGCGCAGAGGCAGGACTTGGCGCTTCCTTTTGGGTGCGCGGCCCCAGGAGCCACAGTTCTCCTCTCCGTCGCAGCTGCTCCCCTCCCGCCCTTCTCCCTTCGTCTCCCTCCCCTCCC
>NW_011494608.1:5766125-5819817 GCF_000754665.1 Bison bison bison | reverse complement strand
GACAGGGGGTCTGCGGACGCGGCTGGGATCGCCTGGCTCTCGGTTTCCTCTCTTCCTCCATCTCCTCTGGGTTCTAAGTGGCTCAGATACCCCCGCGGCGGCGTCAGGCACAGTCTCCCGCGGTTGAGCTCCCGAAATTGTCAAGTCCAGCTTCACTCGGCCGAGTCTCGGAAATGCAGAGCCGGTGCCCGCCTGGGTCTCCGCCCCCAATCCATCTGCCCCGCGCGAACGCCTTTCCACGCTGAGTGTGCTGGTGTCAGGGTGGGGTGCTTGTGGATTCCACTTGTTCTTACAGAGGGATCCACAGTGCCGAACGCAGGCTCGGGTTAGTTAAAAATGAGCAGAAGGCTGTGACCTCCTCCTCCGTCTTGTCTGCTCCTCCCCACCCAGTTTAAAGGCAACTGGCGATTTTGAAAAGGTAGTTAGAGTCTCTTCCTAGTCCGGCCCAGCTAGTGTTCCCTAGTATGAAATAACAGCACTAGAGACATGATGCTGGAGACCCAGGAATCTTGCAGTCCTTAAAGATCCCTTGGCCAGGTTTTTTCTTAAATTGTAGGGCTGTCCAGTGGAATAGAGGGAAAAATAGTTAAGAAATATTTTATCAAGTAACAGCTTTATTGAATGTGAATACGGTAAAGTCCACCCATTTAAATTGTACACTTAAGTGGTTTTCAGTGTATTCCCAGTTGTGCAACCATTATTAATCCAGACCATTTTCATCACTTCAAATAGAAATTCCATACCCGTTGTCAGTCTCCCCTCCTGCACCCGCGACAGCCACAAACTTACTCTCTGTCTCCAAGGAGTTGCATATTTGGGGCATTTCATGTAAATAGAATCATGCAATTTGTGGTCTTTTGTGCCTGGCTTCTTTAACTCAGCATAATGTTTTCAGGGTTCACCCATGTTGTAGCAATGTTAGTACTGTTTATGGCTGAGTAGTATTCTATTATACGGATAGACTGCATTTTGTTTATCCGTTTATCAGGTGATAGAAGTCTCTGTTGTTTCCACTTTTTGGCTATTATGAATAATACTGCCATGAATGTTCGTGTACTACTTTTTGTGTGGACGTGTATTTTCAAATCTCTTTGGTATATACCTAGGAGTGGAACTGCTGTTTATATGGCAACTCCATGTTTAACTTTTTGAGGAAATACCAAGTTGGAGAAATATATTCTTTTTTAAAATAAATATTTATTTATTTGGCTGCACTGGGTCTTAGTTGCCGCATGTGGAGTCCTAGATCTTCCTTGCAGCATTATCTGTAGTTACAGTGTGGAGCTCTTGGTTGCGGCATGTGGGATCTAATTCCCCAACCAGGGATCAGACCCAGGCTCCCTGCATTGGGAGTGCAGAGTCATAGCTACTGGACCACCGGGGAAGTCCCTGAAGAAATATATTCTTAATGTTTTAATATTCGTATTAGATTAGTCTCAGACTAATTGGTGATGGACAGGGAAGCTCGGCGTGCTGCAGTCCATGGGGTCGCAAAGAGTCGGACACGACTGAGCGACTGGACTGAACTGGAGTCTCAGACACCAGAGCTGACTCAATGCCAGGGCTCATTTCATTAGATTCTTTCTCCCTTGAAGAAACCAGTGGAAAAACATGGACTCTGCAGCCAGTTTGCCACTTACAGATGAGGAGACCTTGAGCAAATGACTGAGCCTGGTTCTTTATCTGTAAGGCTGAAGATAGGAATGCTTGTTTCTTGATTGTTGGGGAGTCTGAATATGATCTGATAGATTGTAAAGTGCCTAGTGCAATTTCCTATTCCCACCTTATATGAGACAAATTTATTCCAGTGTTAGTTGCATATTTTGAATCTGTGGCAAAGGTGAACAAGAACTTTGCTGATAGTGAGCTCCTTCAGGGAAAACGTTCGTCAGTTTTTATTTTTGCCCAGATAGTATGATGGAAAACTGGTGCCAACTACTCTCGCTATTGTTTTATAAAAGCAAGAGTGTTTGGGAGTTTTTTGGTGGTCCAGTGGTTAAGGCTGGGTGCTTTCACTGCCCTGGCCCAGGTTCAGTTTCAGGTTGGGGAACTAAGATCCTACAAAGTCGTGTGGTTTGGCCATTTTGGGGAAAAAAAAAAAAATCAGAACTTTTTTTTTTGGCTGCAGCCCTAGGCAAATGGGATCTTAGTTCCATAACCAGGGATCAAACCCACACCCCCTGCCTTGGAAACGAGGAGTCTTAACTACTGGATCGCTAGGGAAGTCCCCTGACTCTCCCCAAAAAAGAATGTTTTAACAGCAAAAAAATGAGAAAGTTCGTAACCTAAGAATGTGCTTAGTCGCTCAGTCATGTCCGACTCTTTGCGACCCCAAGGACTACAGCCCACCAGGCTCCTCTATCCATAGGATTCTCCAGGCAAGAATACTGGAGTGGGTTGCCATTTTCTTCTCTAAATCTAAGAATAAATAACAATAATAGTTAACATTCATAAGACACATACTAAGTTTAGTTTTATGGAACACTTAAACATTATTTGTATTTTTCTCATTTTACCTCAGACCAGAGAAATTGAACACCTCCTATCCTCAAACTGTGTCTGAGATCCACAGGCCACCTGTCTTCAGGCAGATCTACACCTGTAACTCACGTGCCTTTTTTGTGCAGCAACTTCTTTGCTCATAGAAGCAGGGTGTTTTGGGATCAGCAGAATCATCTCCTGATAGAGGAGAAGAGCTGGGGCCAGGCCCCGAAACTAGCCAACGTGCTGAGATCCACTCTGTAAGCTTTTTGAAGTTGGATCTTCTTCCTTTTTTAAAAAAATTTTATTTATTTTGAGTTGAAGGATAATTGCTTTACAATATTGTGTTGGTTTCTGCCATACATCAATATGAATCAGCCACAGGTATAGATGTCCCCTCCCTCTTGAACCTCCCTCCCCATAGGATCTTCTTCCTTTTTTAACTCTTCTGTGAAACGTTGGACGTTTATGTACAGTTTAAAGAAGGGCAAGACGAGCACCCATGGGTCTGCCATCCAGCTTAAGAGACAGAACACCACTGCTACTTCTGCAGCCCTGCGGCTTCGCTTTCAAATTGCATCCTCTTTGCACCCAAGTAACCACTGTCCACATTTATCTTTTTCTTTATAATTTTACCATATGTGTAAACAACACATTGTTTAGTGTTGCCTGCTAAACTTTACATAAGTGGAATGGTGTTGCCTGTATTAATCCATAACCTGCTTTGTTTGCCCATCATGTTTTTGAGACTCATCTTTGTTCCTCTAGGTCGTTCATTTTCACTGTTCGAAGTATTCTGTTGTGTTAAAAGACCACACTTTAGTTACCCAGCCTCCTAACAGTGGACAGCTTTGTTTTCTCCAGGTCTTGCTTCTATAAACCTGCCCACCACATGCCAGAGTTCCTTTAGCAAGGCAGTTGCCGGGCCCGGGACGTACCAGTCTACATGCCCACCTGTCAAATAGGAGTTACCTTTCCATCTACATCTATATCTACATCTTTGCAAATACGGTGGTTTTTATACTTAAAACGTTTTGTCTGTATACCCATGTTTATAATAGTATTATTCATAGTAGCTCAAGTTAGGAACAACCCAAATGACTTTCAATGAATGAATAAATAAACTGTGTTATATACCTTTATACATAAATGTATATACTATTCCAGGGAATATTATTCAGCATTAAATAAGGACATTCTGATACATGCTACAACACAGATGAACCTTGAAGACATTGTGCTAAGTGAAATGAGCCAGTTACAGCACGGTTCCACTGAGATGACGTGCGTAGAACGGTCTGACTCATAGAGACAGGACGTAGATGGTGGGACTGGGACTGGGGTTGAAGGGATGGGAATTAGTGTTTAATGGGGACAGAGCTTCAGTTGGCAAAGGTGAACACATTCAGGAGATGGGTGCATAACAGTGTGAATGTTGAGAGAGCTTGTGGACCCTTTGCCCAGTTTCCCTTAATGGTACCGTCCTGCAGAGGATGAGATGGTTGATTGGCATCATTGACTCAATGGACACGAATCTGAGCAAACCAGGAGATAGTGAAGGACTGGGAAGTTGGGCGTGCTGCAGTCCATGGGGTGGAAAGAGTCACACACGACCTCGCGACTGAACAACAACCTCCATCTTGCAAAGTTACAGTACAGTATTGAAACCAGAGTACTGACTCACTAATCCGTTGAGGTTTGTCTTATTATCCACATTTTTATTCACGATTAAACTGGGGCTTAGAGAAGCACACAGGCTTGTCTGGGTCACTGACATGGCTAGTGTGGAGTTGGGGTGGCACGGGGATTCAGATTTCCAGGCAGTGGTATGATGATGCTCTGTGGACGGGGCAGCATTCATCTGCTTGTTTGACCATTCATTTAACAAACATTTATTAACTCTTATGGGCCAGATGCTTTCGTACGGGTTATCTAACTGAATTCCTCAACAGCACTGAGAATCAGGTAATATTGCTTTCTTTCTTCCTCTTTTAAAAAAATAATTACTGGAGTATAGTTGATGCTGTTTTCTTTTTATATCTGTCAAAATTGGCACAGCAAGGTTATAAAAACTCTCCCAAGGAAACTCGGTTTATGAAATGAGGGATGGTAACGGTGTGTAGTTCCTCCTTCTGTCTCACACTGTGCTTGGCACTTTGCAGTTTGCACCTTTCCTTAATCCAGATATCTTCTTAGAAGGCAAGTTTTATATTCCCCCCATTAGTTTTCAGCTCAGGAGCTCAGGTGGCCTGGAGTAGAGTCCTGCTCTTCTGATTCCACTGCGAAATCCTCATGATTTCTGCTGAGAGGCTGAGGAAGCAATTCCTTCCTTCCTTCATTTATTCACCCTTCTTTGAGCACTGACTCCACACCCATGTCTGCTGAGGTACTGGGAATGGAAAACCTGAGAGGCTCCTTTTAAACTGCAGGGGCTCCAAGCTTGCTCTAGGAGCAGGGTACTGTGGTAAGAACTATAGTAGCGGCACGCAGAACCCCCGAGGACAAACGGTACCTCGCCGCTTGGCTTGGGGCTCGGCCAGTCTTCCAGCTGGGGGACGCGGGCATCCCCTTGTGCCGGAGTGGGAGGCAGCCTGCAAAACCCGTGCGCAGCCTCAGAACCCCTTCTTCTCTCTGGGCAGGGTCTTCACCATGAGCGTCCCTGACTACATGCAGTGCGCCGAGGACCACCAGACTCTCCTCGTGGTGGTCCAGCCCGTGGGGATCGTCTCGGAGGAGAACTTCTTCAGGATCTACAAGAGGATCTCGTCGGTGAGCCAGATCAGCGTGCGCGACTCGCAGCGCGCGCTCTACATCCGCTACCGGCACCACTACCCGCCCGAAAACAGCGAGTGGGGCGACTTCCAGACCCACCGCAAGGTTGTGGGCCTCATCACCATCACCGATTGCTTCTCGGCCAAGGACTGGCCGCAGACTTTCGAGAAGTTCCACGTGCAGAAGGAAATCTATGGCTCCACGCTGTATGACTCGCGCCTCTTCGTGTTCGGGCTGCAAGGGGAGATCGCGGAGCAGCCGCGTACCGACGTGGCCTTCTACCCCAGCTACGAGGACTGCGCGACGGTGGAGAAGCGCATCGAGGACTTCGTGGAGTCGCTGTTCATTGTGCTCGAGTCCAAGCGCCTGGACAGGGCCACGGACAAGTCCGGGGACAAGATCCCGCTCCTCTGTGTCCCCTTCGAGAAGAAGGACTTCGTGGGGCTGGACACAGACAGTAGGTAAGTCGGCCTGGAGCCCAGGCTCCAGAAAGGGAGGAGCAAGTGGGAGGGTTCCCTGCAATGGTGGAGGGGGAAGGGTGCAGTCCACTGCGTTTCAGACTTTCTAAAATTGAGTGGGACAGACTTTGGTTGGGGGAGATCCTTTTAGGGTTAGTGTGACACTTAACTCCCCCTTTTTAGCCCAGACCCCCCGGTGGGACCCCTGGAGTGGCTGTCCAGAGGGTAGCCACTGTCACTAGGACAGTAGAGGAGGCTGAGCTGAGATGAGATGGGCTGAGGGTAAAAGGCAGGACAGGTGCTGAGACTTAGTCTGGGAAGAAGAATGTGGACTTAGTGTTTTTTTTTTAATTGCACGTCAAAATGATAATGTTTTACATATATGAGATCAAACAAAGGCCATTATTAAAATCAGTTGCAAGTGTTTGTTTTTTACCTTTTTAAATGTGGCAGCTGGACAGCTTCATTCACGTGGCTTGCATCTTATTCCTATCAGACAGCGCTGCCCTAGGACACGTTGTAAAGACTGTTATTCAGCCTCACCCCTTCTGTGTGTAGAGTGGGTGCTGAGCCCCAGAGGCAGCAGAACTCCAGCCTGCTGGGCTGGAGCTGGGCCCATGCCTCCTGCCTCCCAGGCCAGGCCCCTCCTCCTGCCAGACGCCCCGGTGCCAGGTCCCCCACTTAGAATATCAGAACCACTGCAGAGACTCCTAAAAGAGCTCCTGGTGCAGAGGACAGCGTGTTCATGGTCTCTGCGTCACAGGGATCACTCAGTCCTCATGTTAGCCCTGTGCTGCAGTCATCAGAATCGCAGATGAGCTCTGCGGGGTCTCTGCTTGCCCTCTGCTCTGTTTCCCCGCGATGCTCCCACAGAAGAGAGCAGAGACGTGGTCCCCTCACTGGCAGGAGCACTGCCGCCTGGGGCGCTGAGCCTCTCCCGTCCTCTGCAGAGCTCACGTGCTGGTCCCGCAGGCGAGGATGGAGGGCATGGTGTGGGCGCCGCTGTGTCCACTGCAGAGTAGGTGCTCAGGGTTTCCTGAACTCACGGAGGTCGAACCCAACTTTCTGGTTGTTGATAAGTTAGAGGAAAAGATGTCAGAGAGCCAGGGGAAGAAGTCCAGGCCAGCTCTGCGGGGAGAGGCCCAGAGGCCCTGGGCTGCCCCTGGAGGTGGTGCCTGGCAGGGTCTGCAGGGGCCTCCCTCCCGCACCCGGACTCGTTGTGTGGCCTCAGGAAGGTCAGGGCGTGTCACACCTACAGCTGTACTTGCTGCTCGCATGACCCTGTTGTCACCATGCCCGCCCTGCCCTCCTGCTCCTTGCGCCCAGGTGGCAAGGTTTACGAGCCCGGGCACCACCAAGGAGCAGAGCTGCCTGCACCAGACCCTCCAGACCCTCCAGATCCACCAGACCCTCCAGATCCAGCAGACCCACTCAGACCCACCAGACCCACTCAGATCCACTCGGATCAGACCCACTCAGACCCACCAGACCCACTCAGACCCACTCAGACCCACCCAGACCCACCAGACCCACTCAGACCCACCAGACCCACCCAGACCCACTCAGACCCACTCAGACCCACCAGACCCACTCAGACCCACTCAGACCCACCAGACCCACTCAGATCCACTCGGATCAGACCCACTCAGACCTATCAGACCCACTAAGATCCACTCAGACCCTCTCAGATCCACTCAGATCCACTCAGATCAGACCCACTCAGACCCACTCAGACCCACTCAGACCCACTCAGACCCACTCAGGCCCACCAGACCACTCAGACCCACTCAGACCCACCAGACCCACTCAGACCCACTTAGATCCATTCAGACCCACCAGACCTACTCCGGCCGGCCCCTCAACTCACCTGTCACCTCCTACTGAGCCCCAGGTGTCAGGTGGGGTCTGTGCCGAGGTAATGGTCCCTGACAAGGTGGGCCCGTGCGTGCACCTGCATTCCCCAAATCTTAGTGCCTGTGGCAACAGCAGGACAGACTCGTGGGTGAGCAACCAAAGCTGAGGGCCCCGACCCCTCGACCGCTGCCTTCTCCTTGTCACAAGAGGCCCCAAGGGACATTTTTGATCATCAACTTCTTGAGGTTGTGGACCCAAAGGTCTGCAGGCCGAAATGTTGAGAATGCCTGTTTTGCCTCTTGGGATCTCTGCTCACAGTCTGGCGGGAGGAACTCGATTCAGGACACGTGCTTGGCACATGGTGGCCAATTCTGTCCCAAGGTGTTTACCCAGAGCCTCCGTGTGCCGGAAAGTCAGCAGCGAACGAAACCTCCCTCCCTCCCGGTGGGCCCATTCGGCTCTCACTGCCCCCATGAACACTCAGCCATCGTGTGGACTCCGGTGAGATCATGACGCCAGCGACCTCAGCGGAAGCGTTTGCCTCCAGGGTCACTGTGTGTCCCTTGTCGCCACCACGGGTCTCAGTTGTCTCATTTTCAAGACAGTGATTCAGTTCAGGAACAGAGCCTAGAGCCACAGTGTCTCCCGCAGCTCCCGGTAGGAGTGACAGGAAGAGCCCAGCCTGAAAGGGGATCGCATTTGTGGCTCGGGAGGAAACGTCCAAATGTAGGTGGAGTTTTGGTCTGAAGCGCGGACCTCTCTGACCACGTGGACGGGCTCCGCGGCAGGGGCCTCCAGCCGCAGGCCCAGCCTTCCCGGGAGCCGCGGGAGGGAGGGCGCGGGGGCATTTACCGTCCGGCCACACGTGCCCCGGCCTCATCAGAGCCCATGTCGGTTCTTGAACGTGCTGTCAAAGTTGTTTTTGTTCTGGTGTGTTTCTAATTTTCGCTGTTCCTCTTTCTTTTCTTTTCCTTTGTTCTTTTTCTCTCATACCGCCCTGTGAGTGTGTTGTTGGGTCTGAAAAGGTAGGCTGTGCACGGGTTGCCCTGGAAATAGCCGGACTCCCCCTCTGCTGCCGCCTCACCGCCTGATCGCTTTAGAAAACTGAAACCTAACTGCTGCCTTGATCCATGTCTCATCCCGGTCATCGTTTTATTTTCGAATTCTTTTCGCTTTTTTAGCACATAACCCACTGGCCTTAGATAGCTGTACAAATTCTTGCTTTGGGGAACCTGTTTGGTCTCACATTTGGTGACAAATGAGCACTTTAATTTTTTTTTTGTTTTTGTTTTTTTTTGTTTGAGGAAGTGAGATGCTAGTTGATTTAAGTGGCTGCGAGGGGTTTTTCCTGGAATATTTTAACTTGGAAAGACAAAGTCTGCTGCACCTTGCTTGACCCTGGCTTTCAAACAAACGTGCCAGGCACGCGATTCTTGGCTGTCGCTGTGTATGCATGACGGTGCTTACTGGCCAGCGGTTGCCGGTGAAGACACGCCCGCCTTGGATGAAGCTGGCCGTGGAGGGATGCTGCTGGAGGGAGCAGTCACCAGGTCTTCTTTCACGCTCACGTTGCTTGTGCCATTTACTTTGTCCCAGTGACTTTCTGTCATAAAAGGGCAGAGGCTAGTCTGCTAAAGGGCATTTACCTTTATAAGGGCAGTTTTCCTGGGGATCGGGGAAATATGCCCTTCTCCTAAATCGCTAGCTGCTTTGGATCTGATGGGCACAAGGACCTGTACAGGTGACCATGGCTTCCTCTCTGCTTTAGCCAGGTCTGTGGTTTAGCTTAGCATACTGACAGGCCCTACCTGTACCAGCCTTTACTTTTAACCCATGTCGGTAAGAAATAGCTGGTTGTGTATTTGTTGAGGCTCACGGCCACCCCTGATGGGCATGTCATTAACTGGTGGTGGTAGACCCCCAGCACACACAGTCAGCCGTGAAGGGAGATGCCTTGGCTGATTGAGGACCTTGCATTCTTGCCCTGGTCATCTCACCTCCTGGGGAGGGGTTTTGCTGCCATCGCTGTGCTGGCCAGGAGGCCTTGTTTCTCCTTCAAGGGTCTGGTCCAAATGTGGACACTTTTATTTTTTGTTGACTTTGTCTCACTTGAGAAAGGCCAGATTCCTGAAAGGGTCCAACCCATCCTGGGGTCGGGGGGCTGCAAAACAGAAGGAAGTGTGGTAAGGACAGGTCGAGGGCGTGTGGTTGGGAAACGCAGGGTGGGATCCTGTGATGGCTGGGCAGTGCCCTGGACGCAGGGCCTTTCCTGTGGCTCGCAGGGCCCGGGGATGGCAGTGACTGAAACCTTGCCTCGCTTCCTGCACTCTCACCTGCTCACTGGTGGATGTGTCCACTAACCCTTCAAAGTTCAGACCGTGGGAGAACCATGAGTCCTTTTTCCTGGGCCTCCTATAAGAGACTCAAGTGCCTTCCTACGTGGCTGGTGCCAGGGAACACGTCCCTCTTCAGGGAGCACCCTTTGGAGGACTGTGACTCAGCACACACTTGCTCTGAGCTGGCTGGGTCCGGGTCCCTTGGAACCAGAGCTGAAATATACTTTGAGATAGAAATGGCAGGACTGATGACAGCGCAGGGGTCGGGTGAGGGACAGGGGAAGTCAAATGTGACATCAGGGTTTTGACTCAGACAGCTGGGCGTGTCCTGGGGCTGTTAGCTAAAATGGAAGTTTGAGACCGTTACTGAAACTGGGAGTACCTGCTGGTGGTTGGGTTCCAGAGTAAGTGGTAAATGTGTTTTTCAGAAGCCAGTCAACATTCAAGTGATGGTTTCAAAGAGCCTGGGGCTCAGGTGACGGAGCTGGACTCGAGGCGTGCATCGGGGGTTGTCAGTTTCAGCGTGTGCTCAAAACCGTGAATGGGGGGAGCGCGTCCAGAGAGTGTAGACTGAAGGTCCAGGGCTGAGACAAGGTTGGAGGGTCAAGGGTCATGGAGGTTTTGTGTGGTGGGCTTCCCTGGTGGCTCAGCTGGTAAAGAATCTGTCTGCAATGTGGGAGATCTGGGTTCAGTCCCTGGGTTGGGAAGATGCTCTAGAGAAGGGAACGGCTACCCACTCCAGTATTCTGGCCTGGAGAATTCTGTGGACTGTATAGTCCATGGGGTCACAAAGAGTCAGACATGGTTGAGTGACTTTCACTTTCACTTTCTTTTTGCAGTGTTTGGGGTTTTAGTAGCAGCTGCCATTTACCCTTAGGGCCTGGGAGGTGGGGCAGCCTCTTAAAAAAGTCAGAAGGGAAAGACAGATGTGCATCTTAGGAAGATGCTGTGGCAGCAGATGGAGGAAGCTGGAGCTGGAGTGGCATGGGAGGGCGGAGAAGGTGGGTCACGCTCACCCTTGAGGTCGGGGGGAAGGCCTGGAGAGGTGTAGAGCCCCCAGCGGGTTCAGTGGACACGAGCAGTTCACACCGGGGATCTGATGACAGAAAAGATGCATGCTGGGAGGAGGGGCTGCCGTGCGGAAAGATTGTGGGTAGTTCCGGAATAGTCTTTCCTCTCAAAATAGGCTTAAACCCAGATCTCCTAAGAACACTGATAGTTACTATGGAGGAAGCAGTTCTTTTTTGATCCTACTGTGGTGGATACAAAGATGAATAAGACAGTCTGTCCCAGAGGCTTGATACTTGTTAGGGGGAGTATGCCAGTTTAAAAGGGGAGAAGGGTGGGGGTGAGAAGCTAGCAAGGTTCTATGTCAGGCACTCCCCCGCCCCCATATTCCATTCACACCACATGGATGCCATCTGAGGTGGGGGTGGCAGCCCCCTTTTGCAGAGTGTGGAGCATTCTCAGAGAGGTGAAGCCACCAGCTCAGCATCACAGGGCTAGTGAATGCTAGAGCCGGATTCAGGCCTTTTCAGCCCGCAGGGTGTGCTCTGTCTCCTAATCCTGTTACCTCCCTGTTGTGTCTGGAGGGTCAAGTGGACCAGTTTGAGCCTCTCAGAGAAAGCCTCAGGCTTGGGGGCCGCAGGTCTGTCTCACGGAGCTCAGCCGTGTCTGATGGTTGGGCAGCACCTGTGTGCTTTGCACCCCAGAGCGAGTGTTGGCCCCGCTCCTCCGGTGGTGACATGCTTGCAGAGGACGCACAGGTGCAGTCATCCTTCGACCATTCTCAGTGTGTGGTGGAAGCTGTCCAGGCCTCCCTTGATCAGCTGTCCTCAACAGAACCTAACTCTTCTGCAGGGTAGGCTGGGGCTCTCTTTATGGAGCGAGGGTTTAATATCCAGTGTTAGCATAAAAGAGTTCAGATGGAGAAAACCGGCATTAACTATTGATGTTCAGATTTCGCAAGGTGAGATTCAGCGTCAGTTAATGGCCCGTGCAGCATCTGAAATCCAGTACAGAACTCTGCCTTTCTTATATTCTAGTTAGAGCTGTCCGTGGACAGAGGAGCCTGGCAGGCTGCAGTCCACGAGGTTGCGCAGAGTCAGACACGACTAAAGCAGCTTAGCACACACAGGGTAGAGTTGTCTACTTTGGAACTTCAGCTCCACCAAAGGGGCGCCTGCCAGTGTGTTGATGTGATTGCATTTACACAGTGCATGTAATCGAGGCTTTTTCAGCCCCTAATATTCTAGTCCAGAATCATGGGCTGTAGTGGTCACTTAATTATGCAAATACTTGTAAGACTACATAATACCAAAAGCAATAAGAGATTACCTTCATCAGAGTTCCTTTGGGTTTTAGTTGCAAAGTGTGGTTGAGCAACTCTGGTTTCTCTTTGGATTTGAATATGTAGTTTCTTTGCAAGTAAATTGGACTTTGGATTAGAATGTACCACAAGCCATGTAAGTAGTACCCAGATCACACAAATACGACACATTTTCTTCCTCTTTCTGATCAGAAGTAATGGGAATCACTCAGTGTGTACTGAGTTGACTTGGCCTCAGTGTTCAGTGTGGTGTGAGCGTCTCCTTGGCAGTGTTTATAGCTGTGTTAGGTGCCTCCAGAAAGGAAGCATCTCGCTTTATCTGGGGAGGCCGGCAGCTCTGTGGCTGTGCTTTAGCCATGATTGATTTGAGGCCTTTATGACTGAGGGCTTATTGGGTTGTTATTAATTTTTCTATCAATCCTCAATTCCAGTTCCTTTAGCCCTAGTGTTAATAACTCGTTAAGAATAAGGAAATAACATGAGTCGGTCTTTGGAGTATTTAGAGCATATTCACATTTTTGCCTAAGGTCTGTTGCTCATGGCTTTAAAAGTCACCATTAGTTTTAAAATTTACAACAAATTACAACCTGTTTTGAATGTTTGCATTTTGCATTGACTTTACATTTATTTGTTGCTGTGGCCTCATGTGGTTTTCTTTGTCATACTGTTTGCCCGTATGTTTTGTTTTTCCATATCCATGAGCGGTGGCCACACAGTGTAACAATGCTAATAATGTGTTTGTAAGAACTCTGAACTTCCAGAGAGACTTTAAAAAAACCAAACCTGACATAATTTTCAAATGATCCATGAAGAAAGAAAGGATCCATGTCTTTTTGGAAGGAGAATTTATTGTAAATTCTGCCAAAATTGGCGTAAAATATTTTGGTTGCCCACAGCATAGCTGACTAGAAATAGAATTGTCTCAATTCCTTTCTGTGTTTCCCACTGTCTTTTCAAAGGATTATGAACAGGATTGCTTGTAATCTCGAGATGGCCCAGTCTTGGGGCGCACAGCACCCCAAGAGTGAAATAATTTATGTCCGTCTATGCTAGAATTTTATGGCATTTTGGAGACTTTCTCCCAAATATTAGGATTCATTCTATTTTTATATAATTCAAAATATTTTATATTGTTGTGTTGCATCATATAACCTTTATATGAAATACCGTAAGCATATTTAGATGACTTCTTTTTGCAAAAATCGTGTATTTTCAAAGCCAGCTCTTTCTGATCGCAGTGACTGCACCGTTTATTTTTGAAACTGTCCTGGGCTATATTTTGCTACAGCAGACATGCACCTTTGTAAGTTTCGGAGATGTAATGATTTACTTTGTTTAGAGAGGTAAGACAGGATGCTTTAAAGCAAATTTTAGTCTAACAGGAAAGGAGTAAAGTCTCTTAAGAAAAAGTGTAATTCAGAATCTGTTGAGTCAGTGTCGTGGTTGGGTCTGTAAGCTGCCGCGTGTTAGGAGCCCAGTCATGTGAGCGGAGGAGGCGAGTGTGCCTTTGCAGGCTGCATCCTTTTCTGTTTAGAACAGGAGACACCACGGGGAATGGGCCATGCGCTGCCCACCTTTAGGAGGGAGAGGCCCCACAGGTGCAGAGGCTGGAGGCAGGGAAGGCTTCCTTGAGAAACTGAGTCAGAATGAGCCCTATGGCCAGTGGGTAGTAGCTTGGCAGAAGAACCAGGCCCCTGGGGAAGCTCGGGAGGGCAGGGGGCAGGGGAGGGGGGCTGGAGCTGTACTGGGGAGCCTTGCAAGGCTTTGAAGTGGGGGGGGACCTAACCAGACGCATGCTTTGGTGAGGCCCCTCTAGGGGTGGGTGTGTGTGTGTCACAGGCACGGAGGTGAGGCCCTCTAGGGTGTGTGTGTGTGTGTGTGTGTGTGTGTGTAGCAGGGTGGAGGTGAGGGTGCTCCGGAGCGGGAGGGACGTTGGAACACAGGAGGGGCCGTTGAGGTGGCTGGTGGGGCGATGCGGGTCTGCTGGGGCTGGTGGGTGGGGTAGGTGTAGTGCCCTCCTTGGGGAGGCCTGTCCACGGGGGCTGTCCTGGCAGAAAGGTGGGGGTCAGGCTCACGTTCCTCTTCTCTCCTCTGCCTTATGTGGTGATCTTAGTTCAGCCAATGTTGGGAACAGAAAAGCTCCATTCCAGAGTTAGAGAGGATGGGGTTTAAGTTTGTCCTGGGATCTGTACATTCATTTAGCCAGAAGCCTCACATCTTTTGGATTAACATAGGGGTTTTTAGTTCTTGATCAGATTGCTTTCTTGGCGAGAGGAAATTTAATATAGCTGCTGTTTTGCTTGAAAAGAAATCTTATCTTTAAAGAAATTTAATATTCAAAAGAACAGGAATATTTAAAATGAAGAAGTGAGATATTGGTATGGTTTCTCTGGTTTCTGAGTTGATACGGAGTTAGAAGCTGTTGCATTATTTAGTAGCACATCCTTGCCAATATTTAAAGAGCTGTTAGCGAGTGTTCTGGGTCCCACCACTCAAAGCAGCATTAAAGCTTGCTCTGAACTCGTGAAGATAAAGGTCTTGTTTGCAAAAGCCAAACAGTTGGCTTGTAATATGCAGCACAGCTCTCTCTATAAAATAATAATAGGTTTGAAGTTAAGAACGTGGAAGATAATTGATTTTTTTAAAAGGCTGAAACAAACTTTCTTGTGCTAATGTTGTGATTGGAAAGTTTGAAAAGGAAAAGCCCCCTCTAATATTATCCACAGGAAATACATGAACTCTCTTGCGCTTAGAAAATAACTTGGCTTATATTACTGACAATGATGGTGGCTGGCTTTCAACCGTAGAGCCTAAAGTTGCCTTCTTAGCGCTTTTTTTTAGTGAGAGAGTTGAATAGTGCTTAGCCAGCGTGCTTTTGGGGCCGAATCCGGGCGTTGGCAGTGATACATTTCCGTTCACCTCACCTTTCAGACATTACAAGAAGCGGTGCCAGGGCCGCATGCGGAAGCACGTGGGGGACTTGTGCCTGCAGGCCGGGATGCTGCAGGACTCCCTGGTTCATTACCACATGTCGGTGGAGCTGCTCCGCTCGGTGAATGACTTCCTGTGGCTTGGAGGTAAGAGGACCTGGTGAAGATAATCACATACACCATGGTAGCAACTGCTATTTGGGAAAAGAGAAAACCTTGGAAAAATGGCTCTAAAAACATAGGGTGAGGGCGGGGAAGCTGTCCACTGAGCTGACTGCAGTGGGGAATCTTCAGGGTGACCGCGTCACCTTTCCACTCGCCCTTTCCCACGCGTGGCTGCATTTCCGTCCTGCTGGATCCAGGATGGAAACTCTCCCTAAGATGCACTGAACTTGCTTGTTGCTTTGTTTTTTTTACTTTTTATTTATTCTTTAAAGCTTCCTTGGTGGCTCAGTGGTAAAGAGTCCTCCTGCCAGTGTAGGAGTTGCAGGAGACATGGGTTCTATCCCTGGGGCGGGAAGATCCCCTGGAGAAGGAAGTGGCAACCCACTGCAGTATTCTTGCCTGGAGAACCCCACGGACAGAGGGGCCTGGTGGGCTATAGTCCATGGGGTCGCAAAGAGTCAGACATGACTGAGTGACTAAACGACAGTTTTTTAAAGCACATCTTGCCCTCCGCTTAGAATGCCACTCCCCACGTTAGTCATCTCTTACACTCATTCTTCAAAACCTCATCTGTCAGCTGATGAATAGATGAACAAAATGCGGTGCTTGGATATAGTGGAACACCGTTCAGACATAAACACCAGTGAGATAGTGTACCACCACAACACGGACGAACCCTGATAACATCATGTCGAGTAAAGGGAGCCATACACAAAAGGCTGCACAGTGTATGACTCTGATGACCTGGAATGTCTGCACAGGCAGACCTAGAGGCAGAGAGCAGATGACTGGTTGCCTGGGCCGGGAGCGGGGGAGGCGGGGGAGGTGGGAGATGGGGATGGGGAGGGCCTGCCAATGGGAGTGGGCTTTCTCTGCAGGAGATGGAAAGATTCTGGGATTAGGCAGGGCAAGCGTTGCACAGCAGTGAACGCACAGAACTGCTGAATCGTATGCTTTTGACTGGGGGAATTGTATCTCAACTAAAAAAACTTTAAAAGCTGCTTCAAAGGACAGCCTCTTCTGACCCCTCCACACAGTGGGTGCAGTGGGTCTTGTACAGAATCCCGTCTGCATGGAGTTTACTTTCCATGCTGGGGCTGCCTGTTAGCATGTTTTTGTCCTTCAGGGACTGTCTCCTGCAGGCGGGAGTGGGAGGCGTGGTCTGTGTGTGTCCATCAGCTAGCGTGTTGTAGGTGCTCCGCAAATGCTTGTTAAATGAGTGCAGTGCCAGTGAGGACTGATACAGGGCTCTTTCCTGGAAGAGGCCAGCAGTTCAGAGGGCCCGTCAGCCACTTACAGTAAACACAAGTCAGAGGGAAGCTGTGAAGTTCTTCAATAGAAGATTAGTGGCATCCCATAGGACACACGTGGAGAAGGGAATGGCAACCCACTCCAGTATTCTTGCCTGGAGAATCCCATGGGCGGAGGAGCCTGGTGGGCTACAGTCCATATAGGGTCGCACAGAGTTGGATGACTGAGCAACTAACACAGGGATAGAACACACTAAATGTAAATTTTAAATGGACTTGAATTTTGTAATGTGGCTTCTTAAAGGAGATAGGGAAAGAGAAGGAAGAGATGGGGAAAAAATGAGAAACTGGTAGAGGACTAAGCAGGAGGGATGGCGAATGGGAGTCTTCCTGTCTCCTTGAAGGAGAGGTCTGTAACGAGTTGTTCCGGGCTGGTGGAGTAGGGCTGCAGCTTAGGCACTTGCCCCCAGAGAACGCCACTGGGCCCCCGACCCACCTGGTGAGCACGGCCGGTTGGGTTCCGTGAAGGCGGTGTGAGTAGGGGGACCGCCACTGTGGCCTTTTTCATTCTGGGTCCCTCAGAAACACACAGGGGGGTCTCCCAGGGACCCCAGGACGTGTGACGTCACAGCAGATCGACCACAGAAGCAGGTGTGAGAATCCAGCACACTTGTCTCCAGTCAGACATTAAAGAATTTGTAAAAAATGCAAAACAGTGTCACCCTTCCAGCATGTAGTTTTGTTTTGAAACATAGTTATTGTTCATTGAAATTTAGCATGTAACGGGCTTATTATTTTCTAAAAGGTTTGAACACATAAATATTTAAATCTTTTTCTAGTTTTATTTTCAAACACGGTAATTATCTGTAGATGTAACCTGCAGAAAAAAAGCATCCAGGAGTTCTGAGACCAAAAAGTTTGAGAACCTCCGAGCTGCTGGATAAAGACGCTCACTGCACAGGACTTGTGGGGCGAGTGGCCCAGCCCAGGTTGTTGGGGTGTGACCTCCAGCGGTGGAAGGTGGGCACGTCACAGCGGCCCCGGCTGCCTCCGAGGAGGAGATGCCTGCAGGTGTTTGCTGCAGATGGGTCGGTGCTGTCAGGGTCAGGGATGCGGAGAGGTGTTCTTCTGCTCCTGCGGTACGGTCCACTGGTACGGTTTCAAGGATCCTTTTGGCACGGGGCACTTCCTGCTCCGTCCATCTGCAGTGTCGTCCTCCAGCACAGCGCTTGCCACACAGTGTGAGCCGGACTGCTGGTTAAAGGAATGAATGAACGCCTGTTTGGCTTGTGTTCAGCCCCTCAGTGAGACCTTGAGCTTCACGAGAACTTTCTGTGCTTCCAGCCTCGACGCCAGACGTGATGGGGGGCCCTGGTCCTGTTTGTAACAAAACCAGTCATCTGTAGGTTTGACCTATGTTTTGGGGAAACTGGCATTTTCCACATCATCAAATTGCTCACATCATTCTTAGGGTAATTTTTAGCTAACGATGGGCTGCTAACTTTATTAACCAAACCCTTTGTTTAATGCCCAGCTGCCCTGGAAGGGTTGTGTTCGGCCTCGGTCATCTATCACTACCCTGGTGGAACTGGCGGTAAAGCTGGAGCTCGCAGGTTCCCGGGGAGCGCCCTTCCTGCAGAAGCGGCCAACAGACATCGTCCAGGTGAGCTCCGCTCCTGCCCTGTGCCGGGCCCTGTCACCGTCCTTAAGCAGGAGCAATCCACTCCGGTCCCCTCTGAGTGAAGCCTGCCTGCTGTTTGAATAAAGAGTAGAATCTGTTGAGTCAGAAATCCTGCACATGAGACCTTGTCTTCTGATCCTGTTAAAATATGTATTGATCTTATTGAGTCTTACTGAATGATATTAATGGATTGCGATGATGGGTTGATTTCTGGAGCAGCCGCATGAAATTTCATGGTAGACCGACTTTGAAGTTCTGTGTCTGGGTCCTTGTCATAGTTTCTGGGTATTTGGTGAAGGGAGTCCTCGATATCAATTTTAACAGCCAACTGAGGGACCAGGGCCTGTTTTTTTTTTTTTTCCTGGTTGATGGAGTTCTCTTAATCAGTGAAGTTTGATTTGCTGATGTTTTGTTAGCATCTAGAGAGAGTAAAAAATCGTCTTTGGAGGAGCAGACCCCCAGACGCTTGTTCTGTGAACTTGACCCTTCTGACTCCTAGTGAATGAATTTGCAATAAACATTGAGGATGTAGTTGTGCTACCTCACAGGTCACAAAGATAGTAACAGAATGCAGAGGTCAAGGCTATACATAAAGCTACTAGGCGTTTTTTGATCCGTGAAATTTTTATAAAATTTTTTTTTAACCCCCAAAGAGAAACCCCATGACAGCTGATGAGTATTGGAAGGGAAATGTCTTACATTTCTTTTTCCCCTCAGTTTTACCATTTTCCCCGACACCAGCAAAGACTGCGGAGACCACCTTTATGAGTCAGTCTGTGTAGCCACTTGGTCTGAATTCTGTGTCAAAATGCTTAGATAAAGCTCTGATGGCTCTCGAAGATGTTTTATCGTCCTTCACCAGACCGTTCTTAATGGGTCTAGTGGGGTCTCAGTTACTAGAGAGGAGGGTAAAGCAGGTGAAGTGATGAAATCTGAGGTCTAGAAGGCCTCTGCTCCCCACTTGCCTGTGTTCCGGTTCTGACCGGAGACGCCTCTGGTCGGTGCTCACCACCTATGTTTTTCCCGTGTTGTTATAACTGCTGCCTCTGTGACAAGATTTCGGCATTTCAACCAGTGGCCCAGTGCTTAAATCTCCAACCCAGGGGACAGCTGTCTTCTCTTCTCTGTGGAGAGTCTGCTCTCTCTCTGGGGACGCCTTTTGTTTTATTCTTTCCCTGAGATTTAAAGAGAAAATGTGGTACGACTGTGCCACTTGCGTGACTAGTGAGATTCCAGAGACCTTTTAGGGTAATGTTTCAGTCTCTCTTACTGCTGAATAAAGGTAAAAAAAATGTTTTAAACCTGAAAAGTGCTCTGTCTGCAGTAGAGAAAAGTCTTTATTTAGCCCTGCGTGGTGTGCAGCACTTGAGAACTTTTTATTGTTGGAGGCAGTCCGAGGAGATCACCCAGTGAGGCTCGGATGAGAGCAGAAAAGCCACACTGCCCTTGTTTAGACAGGAGATGGTCTCACCGCCTTTCAGGTAGTAAAGGGCCCAGAGCTGTGCACGGATTTGATATCATGAGCATGCATGTCCATGCTGCTTCATCTTGGTTACAGATTTCAAGATTACTCAGTTTGTAGCCCCATCTTACACCGGGAGTTTACGGATCTACTCTTTGAGATGAAGATGAGACAGTGTGATTGTTTAACATTCTTCCTTGAATTCTGTCTCAGGTTCCTTCTTCACCAGCAAAGCAGCGAAAATACAGATGTCATTTAATGCCGATGTGACCTGGAGCCAGTTTAATCTCTGTGCCTCAGTTTCCCTGCCTGTGAGATGGGGGAGATGATAGTTGTATCTCCCTCAGCGGGTCCTTGTGAGTCTGAATGAGACATGAGACACGTGCAAAGGACCTGCCAGTCCGAGCCAGTCCTGGATGAATGTTGGGCTGTTATATATCAGGAGTATTATTGTTGATTGTCAAGTAGTTTTAAGACTTGGTGATTTGAATCCATGAATAAAGTTAAAAGATTCTAGACATCTCAGATCCGCTTTATGTACTTTTCAAGATTTCACCTGAGAAAAGGGATTTTTTCCCCCCTTAAAATTGAGTTTAGTTTAAAAATGCATTCTGTAGTCCCTCTTTTCACTTTAATTCTCCTTCTGTTGCCTTTTTTTTTTTTTGACAAAACTTCACTTTCTTGTATTCAGAGTTTAGAGGCCACTCATTGTTTTTCTGGAGACTTGTCCCTTTAAGCCTATAATTAATGGACAAAACTTGCTTTAAGCCTATAATTAATGGACAAAACTTGCTTTATTAAAAAATCAATAGGACATTGTACAATCAGTCCAAAAGGAAATGCTTATTGACTTACAAATATTCCTCCTTTTTGGACTAGCTTAAATTACTAACAGCAAGCATCATCACCAAAACAGCCAGGAATCATTTGGCACCTCCCCCCAGCCAGGCTGTGCTAACTGCTTCCTGAGGTTTTACCCCATAGCAGGTATTTGAAGGTAGTTATCAGTAATTCCTTTTTGCAGGCGAGGGACTGAGGTTTAAGCAGATTTGGTCACTTGGTCCGAATCACGCTGCTCTCAGGGGCAGACTCGCGGCTGGAACCAGGCTGGGCGACCACAGTGTGCGTCCTCAGTTGCTCCTCTAATCCGCCTCCCATTGACTGGCTTCCCAAACTGCAGTGTGTTCATAAATGACTGGCTTTAGTGATCTCAGCCTGATGAGGCTTCAAAGAAGAGAGACCTGTGAGAACACGAGACGGAGCAGCATAGATTAAAATTGTGTATTTTCCCAAATGTCTTATTCTCAGCTAATGACCTAAAAAGTTAGGAATTTTTAACTCTGTAAGCACGAAAAAGTAAACATTGCAAGTGAATACAGTGCAAAAGAGAAGTGGGCTTTTGAACATGCAAACCTACCATTCGTTTTTCTTTAGTGAGGCTTGTTGAAAGGAAAAGTTCTGTTCAGTTCAGTTCAGTCAGTCAGGTCCAACTCTTTGCGACCCCATGAATTGCAGCACACCAGGCCTCCCTGTCCATCACCACCTCCCGCAGTTCACTCAGACTCACGTCCATCGAGTCAGTGATGCCATCCAGCCATCTCATCCTCTGTCGTCCCCTTCTCCTCCTGCCCCCAATCCCTCCCAGCATCAGAGTCTTTTCCAATGAGTCAACTCTTCGCATGAGGTGGCCAAAGTACTGGAGTTTCAGCTTTAGCATCATTCCTTCCAAAGAAATCCCAGGGCTGATCTCCTTCAGAATGGACTGGTTGGATCTCCTTGCAGTCCAAGGGACTCTCAAGAGTCTTCTCCAACACCACAGTTCAAAAGCATCAATTCTTTGGTGCTCAGCCTTCTTCACAGTCCAACTCTCACATCCATACATGACCACTGGAAAAACCATAGCCTTGACTAGACGGACCTTTGTTGGCAAAGTAATGTCTCTGCTTTTGAATATGCTATCTAGGTTGGTCATAACTTTCCTTCCAAGGAGTAAGCGTCTTTTAATTTCATGGCTGCAGTCACCATCTGCAGTGATTTTGGAGCCTAAAAAAATAAAGTCTGACACTGTTTCCACTGTTTCCCCATCTATTTCCCATGAAGTGATGGGACTGGATGCCATGATCTTCGTTTTCTGAATGTTGAGCTTTAAGCCAACTTTTTCACTCTCCTCTTTCACTTTCATCAAGAGGCTTTTTAGTTCCTCTTCACTTTCTGCCATAAGGGTGGTGTCATCTGCATATCTGACGTTATTGATATTTCTTCCAGCAATCTTGATTCCAGCTAGTGAGGCTTGTTGAAAGGAAAAGTTGTAAAGACTGAATTGGTTTTATGTAGTCTGTAGTATGGAAGAAAGGATTAAACCACTGAGTGTTGAGGGAAAGTTACATTTTTATTGTTTTCTCTCCTTATGATGAATATGCAAGATGGTTTTTTTTTTTATGGCTTAAGTATATTTCCTCATTTGTGAAATTTGAAGAATGTTATTTACCCTGTCTGACTGAGTCAGACACCTTGTACTAAGCACCCAAGAGATGTTCAGTAAAAACTTGCTGTCACAATGACAGATCATTTAGAAGGATCAACTGCATTACTGATGAATATTCACTGTGTATATACTTTATATGAATATGACTTAAAGTGACAAGGATTCAGTTACTTCTTTTTTTAGTGCAGTAGGAAGTTTTGATGAAATGAGTGCCTTCCTTTAGCTAGGGACTAGCTAAATTGTCTAAAGCTGAAGAACTTGAAGATTATTTGTGCAGAACATACATTTTTTACACCTCATAATCCACATTGCTGTGTGATCATCCACTGCTGCTGCTAAGGCGCTTCAGTCGTGTCCGACTCTGTGTGACCACATAGACAGCAGCCACCAGGCTCCCCGTCCCTGGGATTCTCCAGGCAAGGACACTGGAGTGGGCTGCCATTTCCTTCTCCAGTGCATGAAAGTGAAAAGTGAAAATGAAGTCGCTCAGTCGTGTCTGACTCTTAGCGACCCCATGGACTGCAGCCCACCAGGCTCCTCCGTCAATGGGATTTTCCAGGCAAGAGTACTGGAGTGGGGAAGTCGCTCACTAGAATCTCTTAATTGCTAGGAATTTGACCTCAGGCATTGACCCTTAGAAAAATCATTATTGATTACTTTCAGAGAATAAGCTTAATTCTTTGGTAGTTAAAATTTTGATTTTTTTCCTGTACGCTTAATAGGTTTTAAGTAATCAAAATGTTGATTTGACATCTGTCATTTTTCTTTTATAGAGAGAATAAAAGTAGAGCTCATAGTGTTTTAATATATAAATAAATGTTTGATTTATTTCAACAAAATTGTATGATTTGTAGCCACTCCTTGGGAGTGGCTTGGATGGTAAACAATCTGCCTGCAATGCAGGAGATCCAGGTTCAATCCTTGAGTCAGGAAGATCTCCTGGAGACGGGAATGGTAACCCACTCCAGTCTTCTTGTCTGGAGAATTCCATGGGCAGAGGATTCTGCTGGGTTGTAGTCCATGGAGTCGCAAAGAGTCAGACATAACTGAGCGACTTTCACTATACTGCTGCTACTCTTTGGGAAGTGTTTTGCCAGACACTTAGATTACCAGCTTGTGGAAGCATGCAGACCTGCCTTTCATGAGTACAGAGCTGGTACAGCCAGCACGGGACGCGAGGACGCGCAGAGCTTTACAGCTGACCGCTGGAAGGGCGGGCCTGGGTCTCAGCCAGCATGGGACGCGAGGACGCGCAGAGCTTTACAGCTGACCGCTGGAAGGGCGGGCCTGGGTCTCAGCCAGCACGGGACGCGAGGACGCGCAGAGCTTTACAGCTGACCGCTGGACGGACGGGCCTGGGTCTCAGTCTCCCCGCCTGTAAGGTGAAGAGGCCGGACTGGATTCCTTCTTCTTCGAAGATCAGTTTCCACGAGCCTGTGTCTTTTGTTTATGTTCAGGAATGTTAACAATTTTAGATTAAGTACTGAATTCCAGTCCCTCCCCTGAAGCAGAATTCAGTGTGTGCTCTTAGTATCTAAGCTTTTAGTTATAGGCTCTGCGTCTCCTATTTTTGAAAACCTTTTATTAATCCTTTATTGTGCAGAAAGCCTTTCGGGCCATAGGTGGCGCTGCTGCACCTTTAAAAAGTCTTCACTTTCCTGTCTGGAAGATTTAAGTGACAGTCCTTTAATCTGACTTTGTTTAGTGCTTCAGGATAGCACATTGTCCACTATGTCTGGTTACCTGGAAGAATTATTCTAGTTATTTATACCTTATTTTTATTCTGTCATCTCAGTGTGCAAATTTCAGGCTTGCTGTGCAAACAATGGCAAAATTGGACTTTTCTTCCAATATTAGAAACCAGTGAGCCACGACTTTATAAAACAAGTGGTCCCTGGGAGCACCTTAAAGCAGAAAAATGTGTTGAGCTCCCCGAGTATTGAACCTGCTGCTGTGCGTTTATCAGTGGGAGGTGATTTGGTTGGTGTAGGAGGGAGGGTAGTTTTTTGACTTGGGTTGAATTCACATGCTACCCCTTTAGCCATGCCAACTTGAGTCAGTTCTTTCTGAGTTTCCCCCTTGTGTGTAAAATAGAGATGCTCCTGCCTGCTTTGTAGAATGGTGAGAGTTAGAAGTTATGTGAAGTGTTTAGCATGGTGGTTCTCTCAAAAGAGCACAGACCCTTAGCTCTTGTTGTATGAAGCCATCATTTTACAGTCTTTAGCAATTACGAAGGAATTAAAACAGGGAAAGCTGGTTTTATGATGAAAGATCCAATTAAGAAATGGGTAAAATATTTGAAGAAGGTCAGTAGTTCCTGTACTCATACTTTAGCAGCAGCATCGGAATGAGGCCGCTGTACAGTCACCCTGAACATTAAGCCGCGCCATTTTTGGCTAATTAATTCATGCTGGGGCTCCGGTGGACCCAGTAATTACACTCCTGTTTTCTCCACCAGCCAACTGAGAGATGGGGCGAAAGTGTAGGGGGTGGAGGAAATGTCCTCTTAGTTACTGATAAGGCCTCATTCTCCGTGCACTTCAGGGCTTCGGGGAAACGGGTGTCTTAATAGTGTGTCCTGGGGCTGGAGAGGCCGCTTCGGGTCACAGCGGGCGCTCGTGAGGGGACCTGGCCCCGCCGTGCTCAGGGCCGTCACGTCATGGAGCTGAGCATCCTGGGCGCTTCCCGAGCGTGGCCAGCACCTGGGCAAAGGAAGGTTTCCCGTGTCCCCCTTGTCTCCCAAACTCCCCGAGCCCACTCCTCGGCCCGTTTGTGTGAGGAGGGCTGGCCGTGGATCAGAGGTCGGGAGTGTGGAGGGCGAAGCCCATGGGGTCACGAAACAGTTGGATCCAGCTCAGCACGCACGCACGGCACGCTTCACAGGCACCGCTTGTTGAGCACCTGACGTGCGCTACCTGCTTTTCTAAGCATTTTACAGACGCTACTTTAATTCTTTAATGCTCACAACAAACAAGTGGGGTGGGGTGGATTATGATCCCAATTTTACAGATGTGGGGATTGAGGCACAGAGAGCCAGGGTAAGTGATTTGACCAAGGTCACAGAGCTGGTAAGCGGCAGAGCTGGGACTCAAACCCCGGCAGTCTGGCTCCAGGCTCTCAGCGTTCAGCCCGTCCGTGGATCTGTACATGCGCCTGTCCATCAGCCAGCCTGGAAACAGTGGGAAAGGGAGAGTTACACAGGCGTTCACAGCTGCGTCTCAGCCAGGTCCATGCACCGTGACCCTCATTTTTCGTGGTCTAAGCAGCAGGTCTGTTCGAGTTTGGTTAATGTGAAACCTGTCCATTGGGGGTGGATGATGCTGATAATATAATTCCTGAGCACACTGAGGTACCCCTGGAGCTCTGGCTGGACGATGTCCTGTTTCTCATTGTGATTTCTTCAGACAGTGCCAATTATTATCTCCACACCCCCTCACACATGGACATAAGATGAGAAGCTTCTGAGTAGCCCAGATAATCAGTTAGCAGAGCCCACCAATCAGAAGACTGTCATGTACCTGGAAGTGGGCTTAATGAAAGGAAAGAGCTTCCAGGGAGTCCAGTTAAAGTCCAGCTGGTAGAAAGCAGTCCATTTTTTTGTGCTTGAGCTTCTTGTTTGAAAAGATTGGATTAGATGAATTAGCTTAAAAGACAGAAAAGGGTCATTTCAGGTGGTACATTCACACCAGTAAGAAGTGGTGGTTGACCGCCTGGGTGAGTCATGAGATAAAAAGATTTTTACAAACTTCATAAAACAGCCTGAAAAGCTCTGCAGTCTCAGTGCAGTTAGCATGGGACCCCGTTCATCCCTGGACGCCCTGAGGGGTTGAGTAATTGATGATTGTGATAATGACTCTGAGGCATCAAAAAAAAAAAGGTCTCCTATTTAAAGGATGTGGCACAGGGTACTATATTTGATCAGAGTTTTCACTGAACAGGACATTTTTAGCACCATGTTGAAATCCCAAACTCCCCGAGGTTCCCCGCAGCCATTACCCTCTCGGTGCAGACCTGGTGGCACTTGTTGGGGGCTGCGATGGAGCAGCTCCCCTGGCTCCCCGTCCGTCCGTCAGTCCGTCTGCCCCGAAGGCTTTCTCATCCCCACCTGCCTTGTAGGGCTGCCCTGACAGTCACACGTGTTGGCGGTCAAGTGTTGTGTTTGGTGTATAGTCAGTGTCAACGATAGAAAGCACCTGTTTCTTATTATAATGGTGGCTTCTGGATTGCAGTGATTTTTAGTCTGCATTTAAAAATAAAGATTGCAATACATAAAGTGGCTATTAAGTAGTGTCCTGGGAGCTGTTCTCTGTGTGGACAGTTGAATACATGTGCTATTTCAGTACAACTATGTTATTGGGACACAGCTTTGTGAATCTTGTTAATGTGTTTAAAAACTGTCAGAGCTGATGATGGGCAGAATTCTTGGATCCAGTGCCTCTTAGGGTGTGACTCGCCATCGTGAGAAATTGCGTTCTATGGAGAAGGCTAACTGGGTCTCATTGATATTTGGATGATTCAGCAGATGATCAAGGCTTTCAAAGCCTTCTTGATAATTAATGAAGTTAACAGTTTCGTGTTGTAGACTAACTACAGAGCTGCCTTCTAGAAATTGGAAATCCTCAACTTGTGAAGTGTCCAGTAATTCAGTGTGTGTGTGAGTGTGTGTGTGTGTGTGTGTGTGTGATGTCAGCAAAGGAGAAATAAGTTCCATGTAGCCATCTGATACCTTTCTCTTCCAGACCAAGGTGTGGGCATTTATTTACACAAATAAATTGGTAGTTCACTTTCACATCTGTCATTTGGCCGATTTGAGGGAATAAATTGTCATGCTTGTTTCAGAAGAGTCGGGGAGCGTGCGGTTAGAAAGCGGGGCGGGAGGCAGACAGGGAGGTACGTTACAGTTTGTGCAGGGTATGAGAACCAGTAGCGTTCCTTTTTTCCTTCTAAAGCATAAAGGCATTGAATTGTAACATACTGTTACTCAGAATTGTTTTTCTGATCAGACACAAGTGTCTCAGATTTTTCGAGGGCATGTGAATTATGAAATGTGATTTAGTAGTTATCTTTAAAAGTGGCTTTGTTTTTCAGATAAAAGGTCATAATCTGTTCTTTCTTCCAGGGGCCCAGGAAGTCCTCATTGACCCAGGTACATGATCTATGTGCTTAGTCTCTCGGTAATTTTTTTTAAAGTGCTTGTTTCGTGGTGGTGTGAATGAATGGTTTCAGTTTCTGGATTGTGATCTTTGGAACGTGCTGATTTAAGTAACTTTAAATCAGTACAGTTACAAATGTGATTGCTGTTTGTTCCTTGTTTGATGGGGCACCCTATTGATTGATGTTGTCTGTCCGGGAGGGAAGCCCTTCCTCCAGCATGGTTAAGTGAATGATTTGCAGTGTGCCTTTAAAATCCTCTGAATGCCCTGAGCATGCCTGTCCAGTTAATTTTGAAGTCGTGATTCTGCTCTGATTCTGTGGCTTACGCTCCTCTCAGTGTGAATTTGAACTCTCTGTTGCATTTTGTGTGTGTATTAACAGGGAAAGACATTGTGCATTTTTTTTTTTCGCAGAGGTGGGTTTTTCTTTCCTCTCTTAATGTCTTCTTTAATTAATATAGCAAAAGTCTCTTTTATTGCAGTGCATAATTATTTCAAAATGAGATCTATTATTTTCTGGCTTAATTGGAAACGATGAACAAAGAGTCATTAAAAAAAAAAAAAAGAAAGAAAACCCTCCCATCCTTTGAAGGCTAGAAATCAGGGGGTCATGCTTACATGTGCTTTGTGGCCAGCACACCTTCCCTCGTCTCATTGTGTATCTTGCTTCTGAGATGAAAGTGCTTCAGGTTTGTTGATCTTTGTTTTAACATTTGTGTTGCATTCTTCCTCTAGGCTGATGTTCCCTAATGGAGTTTGTGGAAGTGTTTCCCTTCCTATGTGTAGGAAGGGAAGCAAATGCTTTGTGGTGTTTTCAGGAGACCCGAGGTGCTGATGAGAAAGCAGCTGAGGTTGGGCTCTGTAGCTGAAGGACACTCCTGCACCTCCTGGCTGAAATCGATGAACAATGAAATCAGTGTTAGATGTGTTGGTGTTTGACCAGTAGAAGTTATCGAGGCCACAGCGGCTAGTTTTGCCTGACAGGAAGTCCTGGATTCACTTGTGGGAGAACCGGATGCTTTACTAGGTAGAAAGAGCTTAGCGATGTCAGAAAAATCAGTCACACGTTGAGGTTAAAGGAACAATGTCATGTGTTTTACTTCTGCAACTTTTCAAGATAAGGTGGTATCAGGTTGAAACTCAGTCTTGAGTGCTGAGAGTGAAGTGGGGGTGTTTCTGTGGGCGCTGTTGTTCAGGCACATGTCAGGGTCCCGTGGGAGAGCTTGAGGCTGGCCGAAGATCCGGGGTCTGGTGTCCCCAGGGCGCCCTCTGTCCAGGCAAGAAGGACGAAGCCTGGGCCTCTCCTCCCCAGAAAGAGCGAGGAGAGATTGAGATTCTGCAGCAACTGCCACCCCCTCACGCTCCAGGCCACTCCAGTTCACCAGGAACCTTCTAGCCTCTGCTTGCGGGGCCTTTGTCCAGGGCTGGCTGCGCCCTCTCTTCACTCGCCAGCATCTCCTGTCTCAGACTTTAGGCTCATCTCTTCTGCCCGCTAAACCCTGGCACACGTGTGGGTGGGAAGCCTGCTGGTGGGGAGCCTTGCCCTGACTCTGCCTCTCGACGGCTGGTGTTCTCTTGTTTGGCTCCATAGAAAACCCAGCCTGAAACTGAATCACTGTCTTTTAATTTTTGAGCTTTCAATGGGTGAGTTATTTGAAGCAAACTGTCTCAGGGTTTTTGCTGCCCTCTTTCCGCACAGACATTTCACGGGCTGGAAGGAGCAGTTTGACAGCCCCTGGTTACTGGCTCCGGTGCTTGTTTGGTGGGGCGCACCAACATGAGCAAACCAGGCTTCTCCTCTAGCCATTTCTCACCGCTCAGCTTCTGAGCCCTTGATGGGCATTTGAAGCAGAATGCTTCGTGGGGTCACACTGTTATTTCTTGTCATTTCTGAGTGTTTTGTGAACGTTCAGCCCCTGTTTCCAGTGAGATGATTTTCTGTCCAATTCAGTTAACTCAAATTTGCTTTTCCCATTTTCATGTTGACGGGAGTTTCTTCCTCCTGTAATAAAAGTGAGCAGTTTGCACTTACAATGTCAGAGTACTGGTCCAAGGGGCTTTTTTACTCTTAACAGTTTTCCTACAGTTCACCCATTAAAACATACAGGGGCTCCACTGTATGCCTGAGTGGTGTGTCACCCTCAGTCTTGGAACTTTTCATCACCCCCGTCACCCCCCACTTTCCCTGACCTCCTGTGCCCCATGCAGCAGCTCTTCTCTCTGGATTTGCCTGTTTTAGACACTTCAGAGAAGGCAATGGTACCCCACTCCAGTACTCTTGCCTGGGAAATCCCATGGACAGAGGAGCCTGGTGGGCTGCAGTCCATGGGGTCGCTAAGAGTCAGACACAACTGAGCGACTTCACTTTCACTTTTCACTTTCACTTTTCACTTTCATGCATTGGAGAAGGACGTGGCAACCCACTCCAGTGTTCTTGCCTGGAGAATCCCAGGGACGGGGGAGCCTGGTGGGCTGCCGTCTGTGGGGTCGCACAGAGTCAGACACGACTGAAGCGACTTAGCAGCAGCAGCAGCAGCAGGCATTTCGTGTAAATGGAATCCTACAACTGTGGTCTTTTGTGACTAACGTCCTTAGCTTGGCATAACGTCTGCAATGTCCATGTTGTAGCACGAGTCAGCACTTCGTGTTTTGATTTTGCTGAATGGCATTTCACCTTACGGATAGACTTTTGGGCTGTTAAGGAGTAATGGTGCTATGAACATTCATTATAATTTTTTACGTGGACAGTAGAAGTACTGGGTCATGGGGTAGCTAAATGTTTAACTATTTGAGAAACTGCCAGATTGTTTTCCAAGGTGGTTGTGTTAGTTAACAATCTTAGCAGCCGTGTGTGAGAGTTTCAATTTCTCTATCCTCATCAATGCTTCTTGTTATCTTTCCTCTTTTTTTTTTTTTCAGTTCTATAACTTTATTTGACAATTACTGGTTAGTTTTCATCCACAGTAATCATCTGTAGCCTTTTGAGGATGGTGACAGATACGTAGGTAGCCAGCATACAGAGCTCGTGTGGTGAGTCTTCGTATGTCTTCTGACAACCTCACACAGCATGGGGCGTTCCTTGATCTTTGGCCCAGCAGCTTTGTTGGTTCTGGTGTCAGCGCACACGCCTGGAGCTCCCACCTCCTCCATGACAAATTGCAGGATTCCTTTGAATACCCGAGGGGCACGCTTCTCGAAAGCCCCTCTGTGGAAGCTCTTGTGAAGGTTGATAGTGTATTTTCTGGTCATCACCTTGTTGATGGTGGACGGAGCCTTCTTCTTGCCACCCTTCTTGGTGGGAGCCGCCTAAACCCAGGCGACAAGGAGGCTGCGAGTGGAGTGGGACAAACCCAAGTCCGGTCCTCTCTCCTGGCCAGCTTCGTGCAACCGTCCCCGGGGCTCTTGGAGTCCCAAGTCCGGGTGTTGTTATCTTTCTGATTATAGCTATTCTTATTAGTGTTAAGTGGATTCTCCTTGTACTTTTTTTTTTTTTTGGCTTGTTTAAAATGTAAATGTGATTTCATTTGTATTTGTAAATATTTGTGTACATTTAGTAATGGTTAAAATATCATTAGTTTGCCATATTAGATGTATATATATATGGAGTATAGTTGATTTGCCATGCTGTGTTAGTTTCAGGTATACAGCGGAGTGAATCAGTTATACATGTACTACATACAGTCCACTGTTTTTTTAGATTCTTTTCCCATAATAGACCATTATGGAGTGCAGTTCTCTGTGCTGTACAGTAGGTCTGTATTAGTTATCTGTTTTATTCTACTTCTGTTTTGGGGACAAGTTCATTTGCACCCTTTTTTAGGTTCTGTATCTAAGCTGCTGCTGCTGCTGCTGAGTCGCTTCAGTCGTGTCCGACTCTGTGCGACCCCATAGACGGCAGCCCACCAGGCTCCCGCGTCCCTGGGATTCTCCAGGCAAGAACACTGGAGTGGGTTGCCATTTCCTTCTCCAATGCATGAAAGTGAAAAGTGAAAGTGAAGTCGCTCAGTCGTATCCAACTCTTAGCGACCCCGACTCTTAGCGACCCCACGGATGGCAGCCCACCAGGCTCCTCCGTCCATGGGATTTTCCAGGCAAGAGTACTGGAGTGGGGTGCCATTGCCTTCTCTGGTTACTTTCTATAGGACTAGTTAATTAAGGTCTTTACTTCTTTGAGTTCTTATTAATTTTTTTTCCTCATTAGGCACCTCATCTCTTCATTTACCTCGCAGAGCTGGGTGTAGTTTTATTTTAGGTCTAATGTAGGTGGAAGCATTGCTATCAGTTAATGTTTGTACTACCCTCCCGTGATAATTGTTGCTAATCGACCTAATAAAGTCCTACTTAAGTCTTTTCTGGTCATTGCACTAGAAGTAGAGGCGTAGCTATAGAACACTTGAAGAAAGTATTTGATTTTATTTTGCTAACCAGTGAATAAAACCTCAGTGTTGACGTAGATTATAAATTTCCCAGAATAGGGTCCCTGTCTCCCTCGTGTTGCATTTTGTTTGGTCACGATGTGTCTGGATGGCGCCGTTGTCCAGCAGATGAGTTAGAGCATGGTGCTCGTGAACCATGGTAATGGTGGAATTCTGACAACGGCATCTGCTGTTTCTTTCCCAAGGAGAATCGGAATGTAGAGACACTGCTCAGATCTGTTTCAAAAGCCTGGACTTTTGAGAAGAGTTCCACAAGCCATAGAAAGATACTGTCACTAATTTTAAGTCTATCTTAGACACATTATGGTTACATAGCAGAGTAAATTTATTAACTAGATTTTACAAGAGAAGTATACTATTGATTATTTGTTTTAATTAAAATATTCTGCCTTGGATAAAGTAATTAGTGCTCATGAGTGAACAAGAATAAGTTTGCTTTTATATCTGACATGGGGGCAGGCTTCCTCCATATATATACATGTTTTTATCTGTTTTTCAGAATATTTATATAGCTTTTCAACTATGTTCTAACTTTAGAATTGTATTTAAGAAAATTATCACTGTGTGTGGTGCAGTGTGCACTGAGTTTATCCTGTCTTATGCACAGAATTCCACCATCTCCTGGGTAAAGATTTTCCTCTCATTATATTGAGTTAATGTCATACTTATAGGAACTGTGATTTCTAGGCCTTGCTCTCCATGCTTTTGAAGTTGGCTATCAAATATGACTTTCCCTTTGTTTCTTGGGTTTTCATTGTTCAATTAGAATTTTTGAAGATGAATGTATTTTAATATTTTGTACAGATTTCCTTAGAAACTTGATGTGTTTTCAGTTTATGAAAACTTAAATATACTCTTGTTTTTATTTTTTTAATTTAATTTTACTTTTAGCCACACTGCATGGCTTGTGGGATCTTGGTTCCCCAACCAGAGATTGAACCCAGGGCCCTGCTCTGAGAGTACCAGCGAGTCACTAAATCCTCGCCACTGGGTTGCCAGGCGATTTCCTACTCGTTTTTAAGTAGTTACTTTTCACTAGGTGTTTGTTTCTCTTTATAATAAAGAGTTTTCATTTATTTTGAAATTCATTTATTTTTAATTGAAGGATGATTGCTTCACAGTACTGTTGGCCTCTGCCATAGACTAACATGAGATGGCCACGGGCATACACACGTCCCTCCCTCCTGGAGCTCCTCCCACCTCCCACCCTTCCTGCCCCTCTAGGCGTTAGAGAGCCCCAGTTTGGGTTCCCTGAGTCATACTGAAAGCCCCCACTGGTTATCTCTTTTACATGTGGTAGCGTACAGGCGTCCGTGGTGCTCTCTCAGTGAGACGCGCCCTCCCCTTCCCCAGCCTGGGCCCACGAGTCTTTGCCACGTCTCTACTGTTGCCCTGTGAGTAGATTCCTAGGTTGCCCTGTGAGAAAAGGGAGCATCTTACATATACCTTTTACACTTGGCTTTTTTTGGGTTTATTTTTAAATTTTATTTTACTGTGTCTGTTTTTACCATCTTTTTACGGACTGGAAATCAGTCCGTATCAGCTCGCGGACATCATCTTGCTTCCCTCCAGGGGATCTTCCTGACCCAGGGGTTGAACCTGGGTCTCCTGCACTGCAGGCAGATTCCTTACCATGGGGGCCACCCGGGAAGCCGTGTTCATTTTCTCTACATGTTCTTATCTGTTTTACTGTGTTTTCTTTACCCAGCCTCCTAATGTGGACATTTTGGTTGTTTCCGTACTCTGTAAATTACAGAGGACACTGTAGTGAATGAGCTCGCACGTGTGTGTTTGTGTGTTGTTGGAATTGTGTCTTTGCGTAAATTCCTGCATAGGGCATCACTGGACCAAAAGGTAAGTATGTATGGCCTTCTGTTCAGTTTTGCCAAACTCTTCTCCGTCAGGGTCACACCGTTTGCCTTCTCAGGGGCTGTGCGTGAGAATGCCTTTCAGCACAAGCTCACTTGCAGAGCCTGGTGTTAGGCGTCTGCGTTTTTGCCAATTAGACAGTTGAGAAATGGTATCTCTTACTATTAGTGAATTTGAATTTATTTTTAATGTTTAAGGGCTATTTCTATGTTTTTTTTTAAATGAATCATCTGCTCATATCTTTTGCTCATTTTGTTCTTCTGGATTTTTAGATTTTTTTTTTCTCTCAATTTTTATGGCCTGTTTATATATTAGGGATATTAGCCCTTGGTGATATATGTTGAAAATACTTTTCTCTTTGGTTGCTTCTGTTTTGGCTTTGTTTATAGTATTTTCCCTGTGTTTTTAAGTAATTGAGTTTATTAATTTTTAAAATTGCCTTTGGATTTGAATCATATTTGGGCTTCCCTGGTAGCTCAGCTGGTAAAGAATCTGCCTACAATGCAGGAGACCGTGGTTTGGTTCCTGGGTCGGGAAGATCCCCTGGAGAAGGGGTAGACTACCCACTCCAGTATTCTTGGGCTTTCCTGGTAGCTCAGACAGTAGATAATCCGCCTGCCATGTGAAAGACCTGGGTTCCATCCCTGGGTTGGAAAGATCCCTGGGTTGGGAAGATGCCTAGGCTGGGACAATCCCCTGGAAGCATCCTTAGAGGGCCTTTCCTTAATTCAGGTTTTAGATGAACTTACCCAAGGTTTTTGAGCTTCTTTTATGCTCTTCTGTTGTGATTTAGATCCTAGAGCATTTGGAGTGTGTTCTTGTGTTTGGTGTGAGGTGTGGGTCTGGCTGTATCTTCCCCAGTTTGGAGTGTGTTCTTGTGTTTGGCGTGAGGTGTGGGTCTACTGTATCTTCCCCCAGTTTGGAGTTTGTTCTTGTGTTTGGTGTGAGGTGTGGGTCTGGCTGCGTCTTCCCCAGTTTGGAGTGTGTTCTTGTGTTTGGTGTGAGGTGTGGGTCTGGCTGCGTCTCCCCCAGTGGCCTTGCGGCTGTCCCAGTGCTGTGTACTGACAAGTCCGTCTTTGCCCCGGTCACTGGTACCGGAGGAGTTTATCCCACACTTGTCCTGGTTAACATCAGACTCTCCAGCTGCCCTGTCTTCCTGCTGTTCCCCAGCAGGTCAGGGCCGGTGGTGCCCATGTGGCAGGGCTTGTCTCCTCATTAGGGAGCAGATGCACGTGAGCTCACGTTGTGCCAGCCTGCTGGTCGTTGCTGGCATCGCCGTCACACTGGTACCTGCCTGATCCAGGCCCTTGTTGTTTTTGTGGTTTTGCCTTTCTCTCTCTGCTGCTTCGCCAGGCTCTGCTTTATTCCCTCTGTTCCTGCTTCTCTTTGTCTGTCGAGTTTCCACCTTGGGCCTCCTGTACGCTCTTGCCTGTCCTAGGAACACAGTGACTCTCTCTTGACTGAATGATTAAACAGTTGTTGGGTTGATACTTGAGAGCCCTTGTGATGATTCCCCCCCAACTTTCCCATCCTTCTTAACTGCGCCCTCTCCTTTCCTTTGCTGTCGCCTGGGTCTTAGCCTGCCTGTGGCACTGATTTTCCTGTCTGTAGACTCTGTGTTTCACAGGTTCACAATAATGTTACATGTGGGCTGTCAAAACTTTATAGATGTCAAGAAAGATCAAACCCATTGGATACCAGTATTTTTAGAGGGTGTTATTCGTCTATTGAGTGAAATTAAATCATCGGCCTCACTAAGCTCTCCCGTGAGCTGTGTTCTTTTTATGTTCCTACAGATTATATTTTTTTGGTTGCTGCGTATGCCTTTTCCCCCAGCCTCACTCCTGGAGTTCAGTAAATCATTAAAGTTGAAGTAAAAGTCTCTCAGTCGTGTCTGACTCTTTGCAACTTCATGGACTATGTAGTCCGTGGGATTCTCCAGGCAAGAATACTGGAGTGGGTAGCCTATCTCTTCTCCAGGGGATCTTCCCAACCCAGGGATCAAACTGGGGTCTCCTGCCTTGCGGGCAGATTCTTTACCAGCTGAGCCACCAGGGAAGCCCAAGAGTACTGGAGTGGGTAGCCTATCCCTTCTCCAGGGGATTTTCCTGACCCAGGAATTGAACCGGGGTCTTCTGCATTGCAGGCAGATTCTTTACCGGCTGAGCTACCAGGGAAGCCCCTAAATCATTAAGGGAACCCTCATTATCAGTGGTTCCCCCCCTTTTTTTTTAAAGGATAGGGGGACCGTTTGCTCCTTCTCCCTTGTTGGGAGCTTCTTGATGAGGTGAGTTTCCACAGGAGGAATGAAGACCCACCTCGTGCGGACCCCCACTCATCCCGTTCCTTTCTTCAAGGGAAAAGGGTCAAATTTGACAATGTAAAGACAAATGGTTAGAGCTGATGAGATGAAGACGACGACCTGTCACCTATGAAGTATTACTCCACGCCAGAACGCAGTGTGCCGTGACCGTGAGGAGCACACGCTGCAGGCTGAGCGCGGCAGCGAGAAGCGCAGGCCCGAGCCCACGCCCTGCGCTGGGGAGACGGCTCTGTGGTCTGCAGAGCTCGGCCTCTCCAGGACCGTTTCCTGTCCTGCAGAAACAGGGCTCACTAGGAGTCCCCCTTCGTAGACTTGCTGTGGCTTGTAAAAGAGTTCTCGCGTGGACACCCCCACACAGGCCCTGATTCCTCGTAAGTGCAGAATGACACAGGTTTCTCTGGACGGAATCATGACCACCCACGGTGGCCCCTCAGGGCTCCGAGGCTGCTGCGTGGTTTGGAGGTGGGCTTCTCAACTCTGCAAGGCCCAGGGTCGTGTCATTGGGCCTGGCTGATTTGCATCTGTTCTTTAGAAAGTACAGATTTTAGGTATTTTTTCATGTGTGCATGCCCTCTTATTATTTATAGTTCTGCCCTCTCATCTCTTGCTGGGATTTTCACAAAATCTGTAGAAACACGAAATCTGAGGCCACCTGCCTCCTCCTGTCCCTTGTGTTTCTTTCTCCCCCGGTTGAAGGGACCTCTGTATAGGGCATGTTCTTTGTTATTCTTTTCCTGGAATCTCTCTCTCCGTCTGCCCATCTTTCACCTGTCCTTCTATCGCTTACTCTTCCGTCTTGTTCCCAAAAGCATCAGAGGCAGCTTACAGAATACCAGAATACCAGATGAGCTGGTGAGAAACGGGGCCCGGTTTAGACAGCAAGGCGAGGAGATGAGCTTGCGTGAGGGGTGCGGGCCGTGTGAGGCGCACGCCTTTGCCCTGTGAGCTCCGAGATCGACAGCAAACGTGTGCCTGAGGCCCCCAGCAGAAGCACGAGGGAGACAGGATGCTCGCTGTCCGTGAAATAGACAAGGGGCTTAGGAGAAGCCAGCTTTTCCTGCTCTGAGGCTTAGGAGAATAATTTTTGCATGTTCTCTGAAATCAAAGAGTATTTCACCTTTCTTTTTTTGTCAGAGTTCTCTGGGTCGTTGGTTACATTCTATAAATGGAAATGTCCCCAGAACTCTTCCCCCTGTGTGTGTGATGGCTAGGGAATTAGGTGGTTCTGCTTATTGACAGGGCTCGGCCAGAAATAGAAAAGGACAGCCTCGGAAAGGATGTCAGTATTTGCAAGTTATGTTTTCTTTTCGGTGCTCAGTTCAGGGAACATTTTCACCTAGTTTATCTCCGTTTGAGGGCGCAGTGTGGCCTCTCATAGCATTAAGAGCTTTAGTGCTCGGAGACGGTGCACGCTGACTGCATTGCCGTAGACAACTGAGCTAGCTATTGTAGATGTGTTACTTTTGTATAAAGCATTTCATGTTCTTTAATAAAAAGTTTCAACAGGGAGGAAGGCTTTATTCTGAGTTAATTACCATGGAATACAATGCTTTGACTATTTAGACTATTAAAGGGAAGGTGTAAGCGGTGAAGACTTTTAAAAACGGTGTCATTATTTAAATTTCAGTCAGGACTTTTCAAGCTTTATCTTATCTGTGCCTGTCTTTTAAAGTAATAAAGCAACAAGACGGAAGGAGCGAAAGGTTATTTCTTGTCTTCCCCTCGGTGTGCAGGTGCGCTCACTACCAACGGCATCAACGCAGACACCAGCACGGAGATTGGACGGGCGAAGAACTGCCTGAGCCCCGAGGACATCATTGAGAAGTATAAGGAGGCCATCTCCTACTACAGCAAGGTGAAGCCTCCCGCAGGCCCTTTATGTAGCCGCGCTGCTTTAGGCAGGGTCCCTGGTGTGCACGGGCAGTGCTGCCACGGGGTCTTCCAGTTAGTGGTCTCTGTAAGTACTCCTGCGTCGTTCCCGGGTGCATAATACCATATGCCTGAGAATGGGTTTTGTTGATTGAAAATGCTGTATATTTAATTTAGTGTCTGAGAAAAGGGGGGAAAGAGGCTACCATAGCCCCACTACTCAAGATAACATCTCAGTATCTATTTTTTGTCCTTTTTTGCCAGTGTATATTATCTGTATCATAAAAATGGTGAGATTCTGTATTTATTTACTGTGTAGAGACGTACATTTTTCATTTGGCATATTATGTGTGTTTCTACATTATCGAATTTTCTGTGACATGGTTTTTAATCAGCTGTATAGCAATCCATCTTGTGGATACACCATTTTTTTCTTTACTTTGGACTGAAGAAAAGTTTAAATTTTAAATACATTTAACTGAAATACTGGAAAAGGGCCTGGGGTTGTACAGAAGAGTGATAGCGAGTGAGAAGTGAATGTCCCCTGCTTCCCTCCCCTTATTCCCTAAGAGTAGCAACTGTTAACAACTGGCGCCCTCCAGGTGGCACTAGTGGTAAGGAACCCACCTGCCAATGCAGGAGACAGAAGAGACTCAGGTCTGATCCCTGGGTCGGGAAGATCCCCTGGAGAAGGAAATGGCAACCCACTCCAGTGTTCTTGCCTGGAGAATCCCAGGGATGGGGGAGCCTGGTGGGCTGCCTTCTATGGGGTTGAACAGAGTCGGACACGACTGAAGTGACTTAGCAGTCACTGGATATGACATTTACATATATCATTGGTTACTTTCAAGTTACTCTCCAAATTTGTTCTCCAACAGGGGATGAAAAGATGGAGAATTACTCATTTAACCAATTCTCTATTACTGAGTATTGTATACAGCCTGGACAACACCCGAAACATAGGGAACTCGAGGGCAAACTATAACAGTAAGGACTTTATAGCCAATAATGTCTTAGGTCTTGTTTACAAAGTGTCAGCAGATTGCCAGGAAAGCTCTGTAAGAGAGTATTCTAAGACAGTACCAAAGAGAAAACCCATCAGGAAAAGATTCACTGTATTAAAAACGGTTTGACCACAACCTAAATGAAAAACCACTTAAACAAAATGCAAGCAACATCAAGAAAAAGATCTGCGATGTGTGTCCATGACAGACACGAAGCTAACACCCACAGTTTACGAAGAGCTGTAGCAAAGCAGTAAGAAATGCTCCCTGATTTAAATGTGTGCAAAGGACAGGATGGTGGTAGTCTGTGGTGCTGGGCCTTCTCTGATGCAGCGGGATTTCCACCTTGGTTTTGGAGTCAGGCAGACCTGAGTTCACATCCTGCTAGCTTTGTGACCTGGGGCAAGATACTGTATTTTTGGGGGGCCCCATTTCCTTTATCTGTAAATAAGCTTAGTATTTATTTTAGGGTTTTGTATTAGAAGTGAATGAGATAATTCCCTCCTGTATTTCTAAAAGTATCAATCGCATGCTGCTGCTGCTAAGTCGCTTCAGTCGTGTTCTACTCTGTGCGACCCCATAGACGGCAGCCCACCAGGCTCCTCTGTCCCTGGGATTCTCCAGGCAAGAACACTGAAGTGGGTTGCCGTTTCCTTCTCCAATGCCTGAAAGTGAAAAGTGAAAGTGAAGTCGCTCAGTCGTGTCCGACTCTTCACGACCCCATGGACTGCAGCCCACCAAGCTCCTCCATCCGTGTGATTTTCCAGGCAAGAGTACTAGAGTGGGTTGCATAGTTCTGTGTTTACTGCTGGTGCCTTGGTAGGTGGTTACTACGGAATCAACAGTGAAAAACAGGGGCATGTCCCCTCAGCAGAGAGCTTATGTCCCAGGACGATGCTTGTAAGCCCAGGTATGGAGCAGACTTCTGGGAAGTGTCCTGTTTGTTATGACTGAGTGTAAATCTCATGGTAATATTTAAAATGTCGTTGTTGTGCTCAATCATGTCTGACTCTTTGAGCCCCCATGGGCTGTAGCCCCTCCCCAGGCTCCTCTGTCCACGGAATTCTCCAGGCAAGAATACTGGAGTGGGTTGCCATTTACTTCTCCAGGGAATCTTCCCAACCAAGGGATTGAACCTACATCTCTTGCATCGCATGCATTGGCAGGCAGATTCTTTAGCATTGTGCCTCCTGAGAAACCAGTGTTCAAAATATGTAACTATAATCAAAATATGTGAAAAAACCCTGAGATGACCTTTTTTCCCTTCAGTAGTTTTCTTAAGAGTTTTGTAGGAAGGGAAATAATTTTATTTCAATGGAAACAAGTCCCTGTTAGATTCTGTTGTGTTGTTAAATGGTCTATAAAACTGATATAATTTTTATATCCGTATTAATAGTTAGGTAAGCACAGTTCCTGCTTGTGCCGTCTTTGGTAAATTACCTGTAACTTATCACAGGTTCTGTGCGTGTTATGTCTTAGAAATGAGGATGTAGTGGAGGCCTGCTCCTTCTGGCACAGTAATTTCTTTTTCTACCTTTTACAAATAATTTTAGTAAGGAGCACGAGCAACTGTGTGTTTCTGCTTCTTAATAATCCATAAGTGGGCAGACTGCATTTTTGTGAGTGGTTATACCAGGCAGGCCTTGGGGTCTCAGCTGACACTCGTTGGGGGTGGCCAACTCCGTGGCATGTTTGATGCCTTTCTGGGTGTGGACAGGGGTCTCCTGGCCTCAGGTTCTCTCCAGGCACCAGGATACATGGCTTTATTCACCTCGGGAAGCCTCTTCCCCAGCTGCAAGAAGTCTTCAGAAAACTTATTTGAAAAGTGCTCCAGCTCAGGACCACCAGGAAAGAGAAAAAAAGGGTAGAAGGACAGGGAGCAAGGTGGGTTCACGCTGGGCCTTGGGAAGAGGGGGGCACAGGAGGGGGCCTGGCCCCCACAGTGTCCCAGTGGCCAAGGGCAGCTCTCCTGGCCAGGTGCCACCTTAGGCAGAACCGGAAGAGCTGGAGGTGAGGCTGGAGGAGGACCATTACTGAGCAGCAGCCGAGGTCCGTCTGCCTCCTCTGGTCACGTGTCTTCACTTGCTCTTCCTCTCAAGGCCTGAGAAGCAGGAACAAGTAACTCAGGGAGGAAAGTAGACACACATCCAGCGCGCTGAGCGGACAGACACAGTGACACAGGGAGCCAGGACTTCTGCGACAGAGGACGTGAGCTGACAGCTCCTGCCTCAAAGCTGTAGCTGTGAGAGAGCCTAAGAGCACAGGAGCCAAGCGGAAACGAGCAGTGGAGTCTCCATGCACAGTGTTTTGAAATTCTGTAAAATAGCCAGCTAGTGTTGGTTGTATTACTCGAAGGAATGCTGACATATGTATATGTGCGTTTATAGGCTCACTCAATCCCTCCAGCCTCTTTTGCCCCCAGGAGTTGGGATAGCCTTTCTCAAGCACAAACTTGGCTGGGCTGTGCTGCGGGTCCTCGAGCTGGGGAGGTGCTGCTCAGTGTCACCGAGTCCCCGGGTGCAGCCTGCACGACGCGACAGAAACCTCTCTCTTCTCTTTTGACCCTACAGTATAAGAACGCTGGGGTGATTGAGTTAGAAGCGTGTGTCAAGGCCGTCCGTGTCCTCGCCATTCAGAAGCGCAGCATGGAAGCGTCGGAATTTCTCCAGAACGCGGTTTACATTAACCTTCGGCAGGTGGGTGTGTGTCCGCCTCCACGTGGAGGGCTTAGCGCAGTTCTCCTGGGGCTTTTTCACAAGTCCGTCTGGTTTTGCTGTGCTAGGATTCAGCGTGGTCAAGACCCTGGAGTCAGAACTTGAAACCCTGATAAAGGGAGCTGTTTTACTTCTTTATATTATGGTCTTTTACTTTCAAAATTCAAAATTTTGTTCTTTCAAAACTTTTTTTTTGATTGGAGAGAGAACTGTGCCGTTAACAGCTTTGCAGCCTTGGCCAAGCTTTGATGCCTCTTTTTTGGTCACTTGACGCGATTGCAGTTGTGACCCTGTCTGGGTTGTTCATGTTATAAAATATGAAGTGTGTGAAAGGACTTCATACAGCTCATTGTACACCGCAGGCCTCCCACACGTATGACCTGGCTCTGGGTGTGTTGTTGTACACCGCAGGCCTCCCACACGTATGACCTGGCTCTGGGTGTGTTTTTAATGAGATAGGATCACCAGAATGTTTAGTTGCAGATTGCTAATGCAAAACCCCCAAATCAATAATGCAGCTAAACATCTATGATCTTTCTAGTCCACTTTGGATTTTTATGGCCAGGGCCGCCAAGACGGAAAAGTGAAGCAGTTTGCTTAGGGGCCCACGGCTAGGGTGAGGACCCAGGTGGCTGTCCTTGAGCAGATCTCGCGCAGCCCGGCACCGTGCTCCGGGCACGCCTAGAGGTGGGGGGCAGAACCTGCTCTCACTGTGCCGACACTTCGTGGCAAAGGTGGATGCTCACCAGGTGAAGAACTTGGAGTTTATCCTAACAACAGTGGGTTTCAACAGAAAGGCCTTAAAAGCGCAGGGATGATGGGACCCCCACCTTTGTCTGGAGCAGGGTGAGCGTGGTGGGGGAGACCAGCCTGGAACTCTTGAGGGGATGTAGGGGATGTAGGTGGCTGCACTGGAGTGTGGTGGGGTGGTCAATGGGAAAAAGTCAACAGATTGAAGACGTGTTTCGGTGAAAGGAAGGAATTAATGACCTATGTGAGGGCCAGACGGAGTACTGCCCAGGTTTCTGGCTTGATTAGTCAGGTAAGTGATGGCCATGCTGTGTTCAGAGAAGAGACTCTGCAGAGGGAGTTTGGGGGGCAAGCTGATGGAGTCAGGTGTGTAATTAAAAGGCTTAAACATGTGGGTCTGGGGGACTCAGGTGAGACAGAGGGGAGTCAGGGAGGGAAGGGAGAGAGACTTCAACATCATTTTGCATTCTGAACATGTAAGAGAGAACGGCAGGCCTCTGTCACAGAGGCTTAGCACGTTAATGTTTTGCCATATTGACTGCAGAGCTTCTTAATTTTTAAATAGAAATAAAATAGAAACAAAGCCGTGGAGTTAATGAACGTCTTAGAGTTGATATGTATTCTGCTCATGTGTATTTTGATACCTCACATATTTATAACTACAATCTATAAAACGTTGAATATTTTAGTGTAAGAGTTAAGCACAGGGACTGGGAATACACATGGCTGGGACCTGAGTCTGGGTTTTGTCCCCCGAGTGAATTACTCAGCCTCTCTGTCCCTTCTCAGAAAAGCTTGAGGTTTCTGGTAAAGACGGGCAGGAAAAGCGAAAACCCACCGCTTGATGGGGAAGGGTGGAAGCTAGCGGTCGGCAGCACTGGCAGATGAACGGACGTCTGGGTTGGGTGACCACTCACCGCGGTTTCTGGGTGACTGTGGGGCGTGAGCCCTGGGCCGGGCAGTGCGTTTGTAGGGATGAGCAGGCGTGATTCCTGGCTCTGAGGTTGCCGTCCAGGGAGCAGCCCTGGGCACACACAGCCCCAGTGGGACAGCTCAGGGTGCAGTCCTGGGACCTGTGCTGAGGGCAAGATGAGGGCTCTCCCGAGGGGTCTCCCTGTGAAGAGAGGAAATGACCCATCCACAGCAGCCGAAGAGCCCCCGAACAGGGTGCCAGGTGCAAAGGCATGACTGGGCTCGAGCTTGGAGCTTGGGGAGCCAGAAGTCCCTCTGTGGCCTGAGTGGCCTTCTTTCTGAAGGACAGTAGGTGGAAAAGATGCTTAAAAGGCAGACTGATCGTAGGTCATGAGCGAAAGTAAAGATGCGTAGATTCGTCAGGCAGGCACGAAGGAACCCTAAGGGTGTGTGGACCCAGCTGGGGCATCGTGCTGGAGGACAGGGTCGTGGGCTTGTGCATGGACCCCGCTTTGTACTTACAGCAGAATCCCTCCATATCTCTGTATTTTCATCTGTAAAATGATGGGATGGCAAACTCATGGTGACCTGAAGGAGCAGTTTGGCTCACACACTCTGTGTCCAGCCCTGTCCAGCGTCATCGTGCAGAGCTGCTCAGCAGCCACCCTTACACACTGCGGCTGGAGGCGGTGGAGGGATGTCTGTCGTGCCTGGTGGAGGAGGGGATGGGTGGTTTTGAATGGACACTGAGAGCAGGCTGCAGAGCCGCAGGCAGGCTGGTCGAGGGTCGGCTGTGGGGAGCACTTGGCAGACTTTGTGTCTTAAGACTTGCTTGCCCTTATGGACCTGAGTTGCCTTTGCAAATTCATGTTGAACATTTGGGCTCTCGGCGAGGCTCTTCCCACAAGTGGGTATAACACAGCGTGTTTTATAAGGTAACGTGCTTTTGTTTAGCATGTAGAAATTTGCACCTGCTGGGAACAGCCCTCCTCTATGGGCCTGGTCTTCGTAGAACACTAGGGGTCAGCAGAGCCGTGTGGAGGGCCAGCGGCCGGCCTTGCGGTGGCGGGCGTGGGCCTGTGGAGCTCTCCCCAGCTCGCTGCTTTGCTGGAGTTGGCTCATCTCCGTGTGTGGTTGCCTGATGAGCAGACAGCACAGTGGTGAGTTCTGGTGAGACTTTACAATGACAGTGACAAACAGGAGCGGCCTGGGTTTTCCTGAACCAGGGTGAGCTTTTGGTTCTCGATCAGGTGTCTCCTCCTGATGGGTCAGTCCTGCGACTCCTGTTGCCTGATGTGGACACTCTGAAAAGAACCGAGAGGGCATTATTGCAGGTGCCTTCTGCCTGAAGAAGCCCCATGCAGATGCGAAAACTGAAAATCCCTTTGGGTCTGCTGGTGTTGGGAAGGGTTTCTGCGTGTTCCAGGAGGGTTCTAGGCAGGATTCCTCTTTGTGAGCAGGAGCGTGGATCCACCTGTCTTGTCTTCAGTTGTTTACGGGAGTGGTTCATGGGCATTAGCATCGACAGAGCTGCGAGCTTGGAGTCTGAGAGCTGGCTACAGATTTGTGTAGCGGCCCTGTCGGTCTCACCTGCAGGTGTTCAGGGTGAAGGGAGAGAGGAGTGTGAACCTTGCAGCCAGAGTCAGGTTCCAATTGCTGTTTCCTCTTCGTGTGACCCTGGACTGGGAGGTGGCCTCCTTTAGCCTGTTTGTGAATCTGTAAAATGGGTATGACTATATTCACTTCTTCCTGGATATACTGTGAATTGTCAATGGGATTATAACACATGTAGAGCGCTTCCCACCGCTGGGCGCTTAGGAAGCGTTCACTGTCTGCCCACCGGTGATGTGTCAGAGCAGGAAGGGCTGCTCCTGTTTGTGGAGGACCCACTAGCAGACTCTTGACTAGGCTGTGAATTTGGTTATTTCCTTCAGTCCTTGTAGCCGCTTGTGCTAAGTGTGTTTATTCTCATCGCTGGAAGAGGAGCCTCAGAGTAAAGAAGACTTGGTCATCTGTCCCAAGTCAGATCATAATTTCAGGTGCAGGGGCCTCGGTAAAGTGTGCTCATTTGGCTTTTCCCTTCCCTCCATTCTGTACTGGAGGCCAGGCACCAGGCTTGTCGCCTAAGAATATTCCATAGGTTTTATTTATATTCCGTAGGGTTCCTGTACTGCTCGAGCACAATGTCCATAGGGGGACATGGGTACTAATAGATAAACGTGAAAACAAATGAGCACGAACTGTCGTCAGTTCTGCAGAGAAAAAGAGCATACCTTGCCCTGCGGGGCTGGGGAACTTTCTAGTTGGGGCTGCTCTGGTGTTAATCTTAGTAAAACAAGTTCTGTTACCAGACAAAGACAGAAGGACAAAGCCTGTGTTACCAGAGCAGGCTTTGGTAGCTGTCACTCTGGCCTCTAGAGCAGGGGCTCAGTAGTTGTGGCTAACGGGCTCAGCTGCTCTGTGGCACGTGGGGTCTTCCTGGACCAGGGATTGAACTCGTGTCTCCTGCATTGGCAGGTGGATTCTTCACCGCTGAGTTACCAGGGAGGCCCCGAACCCTTTTAGAGAGGAGGAAATAAAGGCCAGGAGTTTGCATGCAGGCCTTGGCAGTGCCACCACTGGTCTTCTTCAAACCTAGTTTGCTGTGGCTGCAAAGTCCAGGCTCTGTGAACTGCATCCTGTAGCTTCTTCCAAACAACCCGATGACTGAAGATAATTTTCTTCATTAGTAGGAAACCTAAGTGACCACAAGAGAAAGAGGTGGTAAGGAATTGTTTGGAAAACTAGCGAGAAGCCCGGTCCCTTCCAGCCGTGGGAGCTTGCTCCCGGACCAGTGACGCTCATCCCGGCACCTCCTGCAGGCCTGATGTTCAGGAACGACTGAGCCGTTTGAGAACATTTCAGCTCGTGACACTGTTGATTAGAACCTGTGGCCTCTTGGTCCCTGGTTAATTTTCTCTTCAAAGCCATTTGCATTTTCTGCGGGCTACTCCGCTCAGATGTAAGAATAGACTCTTTAAAGTTCTTGATGCAGTTTCTTAATGAGGCTGTTGCTAAGGAAACCTAGCAAAAACCCAGTAGATATGCACATAATGGTAACCTCAGAACTTTGTCGATTTAAGCTCAGAATCAGAGGGGTGGGAGGCTCAGGAAAGGCTTTCTGAGACAGAAGGGGGCCAGTGTAAGGATGCAGCTCAGGTTAGACGAAACAGCTCCGTCCCAGCCAGCAGGGCGCCTGGCCTCAGGACGTGTGTGCGGTCCTCACAGAGAAAGGAGGGGTTGCATGGGGAGGGAGGAAAGTCAGGGTCTTTGTTGGAGAAGGTGAAGAGAGAGGAAGCTAGAGTTTCTGCTTGAACAGGAGTTAGGAATATGGCTTGAGGTCCTCATATTTGGGGGAGAGGAGTTTTGTGGGGACCTGAGGAGGAGGGAGTCTGTCTTGGAGGGAAGTCCACACACTGGAGAAACGGGCAGGACCGGGGGCCTGCCGGGTGAGCTGCCTGCAGGCTGGGGCGCGGGCTGCCTCCATCCTTACACTGGAACCCCAGGCCTCGGTATGCAGGCCGGAGCAGCGACGAGACGGGGAGACGGCTGGTGGGAAAGGAAAGCAGAGAGCAGTGCCCCGGGGCTGTGCTTGCTATGTTCAGCACCACCAGGCCTGAGCCGCCGGGGGTCTGGGAGGGTGCTCGACGGGAGAAGGAGGGGTCGCACTTTCCCACGCGGGACGCACAGCAGCTGTGTACCCCACAGGCCCTCTGGCTCCTGCAGCTCTTTCTTCTTGCTTCAGCCGCCGGGGTCCTCCGAGCTGCGTCTGCTGTCGCTTCTGTTAATTACCCCTGCTTCACCTGGCCCTCGTTTCATCTAAATATTAAGTCCCCATTTTCTCCTCACCTTCATTTTTGTCTTTTTGTCATTATTGTTGCTAAATTGTGTTTAAAAAAATTGATTTATATCCTTTTTGAGAATGAGGCCCAAAGTAAATGAATGTGTGCACAGACTCTCACAGACACTTACTGCTGTGAAAAGCTCTGAGCTGTTTACCTAGTGGTTACACTGCTGGCTGGTCGTCGTGCTTAAGAAACGGAGGCTGTCATCACTCCATCACAGGGTGGCTGGGTTAGGTGGTGCTTAGGTTAGGTCGTGGATGAAAGAAAACTTCTTGTAAGCCGTGCAGGCCAAAGTTGGTGTGGTTATTATTCACATTTCATTTTCTTTTTCTCTGGTTCTATATATTTTGTGTTTTGAGAAGTTATGTGTTTTAAAATTCCTGCCCAAATTCCAGTGTCTTTCCCTTTCTTTTTCTCTTTCCTTTCGCTGCGTCTTATGTTCTAAGTAGTAGATGCCTTTGTCCCAGAGAATATGGGCCTTCTTAGCAAGAGGACAGGGTGAGCGTGGAGACGTGGGGTGCAGAGAAGGCCTTGGCACTTCCGCATGGAGCCGCGTCTGTGCCTCTGCCTCCTACCGCGTCAGCGCGCTGACGCGGCTTCCCCTTGCCTTCATGTTTCATCGGGTCACTGTTTTATGAAAAATTGTCTGTTTCCCTTTTTCACCTGGAAGGCTCTCTAATGTGCTCTTTCCTTCCCTCTGATGCGTCAGCTCTCTGAGGAGGAGAAGATCCAGCGCTACAGCATCCTCTCCGAGCTCTACGAGTTGATCGGGTTCCACCGCAAGTCCGCCTTCTTCAAGCGCGTGGCTGCCATGCAGTGCGTGGCCCCAAGCATCTCGGAGCCTGGCTGGAGAGCCTGCTACAAGCTGCTCCTGGAGACACTTCCTGGCTACAGCCTGTCACTGGACCCACAGGACTTCAACAAAGGTACCGGAGCCGAGAGTTACTTCACCCCAATTAATGCGGAATGAAAAATTAAGCAGACCTGCTGTTTGTCTTGGATGGTGTTGGTGGTCAGGCTCATACTGTGGGTCGGGTAATTTTGAACCTGAACTCGGCCCCTGGCTTTGGTCCCGGCCATTGGTGGCGTGTTAAGTGCCAGGGGTTGGGTAGAACTGGAGGTCAGTTGCCAGCAGGCGTGTCTTGGTTCTTGCTTTGTGCTGGACACTGTGCCACGTGTTGAGGACACTCAGCCATGTCTGATTTCATCCAGTGGCACTTTCTTCCAGATCTTTCACTATCTCACCCAAACAGAAATCACAACAGATGCTTTTCACCTGCCCTGTCACCTGCTCTTCCTCTGATTCCTTTTTCCTCTGTGTTCCCCCAAGAGGTGAGGTGGACTCGAAGGTTTGCGAGCGCGTGTGTCATGGTTGGCACTTTTGGATGGACCCTGAGTTCTGGATGCGTTGATGCGAGCCTGTGGTTTCAGCCCAGTGTGTCTCTTTGGCAGTGGAAACCTCAGGGTGGCGGCAGTCACCCCTGCACTGTGGGCCCCTGACTGGCCTCCCAGGGCTGCTTCGACTCCCTCCACTGTGGTCACAGACTGTCCTTGGCCTGCCAGAGCCCCGAGACTGTGTGGTGTTGAACTGAATGTCATCTTGGAGCCCGAGGCTTGAAGGGACCCACAGCCAGAAGCCAGAACCTCCCTGTGGGGCCTGTCCCTGCTGACGGCCCCCTTGGCTGGCCCTCTGCGTGACCCGGCGCCCTGGGCTCTGAGCCTGTCGCCTCCTGGGCTGGGGCCGGGGGTGGGTGTGCGCTGAGACGGGGCCTGTGTGATGGAGGAGCCTCAAGTGATTCCGAGAAGGCCGATCTGGCTCCTCCTCTCTCCTTACAGATGGGGGACCGGGGTGGGCCCTGCTTGGTGGTCTTTGTGCTGGGGGCTGTCCTCACCCGTGGAGTCAGGAACGGGATGCTGAGAGGGGGCTGTGGGTCCTGGTGGCCCGGGAACCCCTTTCGTGTGCTTGTGGGAGGCTTCAGTACAGAGGGCAGGGGCTCTCCAGTGACTCCTGCTGTGATCCCTGCACATCCCTGCAGGCTGACTGTGGAGTGAGCACGCCCTGGGCTGCGTGCGGCGGCCGCTGTGGGCTCCCCCCGCCCTCCCTCCTCTGGATGCCCCTCTGCCCTCACCTGCCGGGCATCCTGCAGGTCTCCATTGAGTGTCCCCGTCGTCCCACACCTACACACAGTCCCTCTATTTTCCTCGTCACTGACTCCTGTTCCTCTTTTGCCGCGTTTCCCATGAATTGTAAGTACATTAAGACAGTGGGCAATGGTTTAGCACCCACCTCCCTCCCTAGGGTGTGTGCCCGTGAGGACGGAGACCTTGCCCCTCCCAGCGTCCCCCCGCAGGTGTCCCCGCAAACACGCGCACGGAGGGCACACAACTGGTGAGCGGCTTCCGTGACGTGTGCTTGTCGCCATCTGTTGAGCAGAGTTTGTTTCTTGATCTTAATTTTTAAATCACTTGAACAAAACGTGTTTCTTTTGAAAAATGAAACAAACAAGCACACCTCCCTGTATTTGGTGCTTTTTACCTAGCCTTCTATTAATATTTTGGGAGGGGACATTCACCATCATTTTGTGAAAGAGGTTGGGGAGGTGAGGTAAGAGATTGAATAAAGTAAAAATGATAAAAATCAGCTGGCTGTATTTTTTTTTTATAAGAAATAAGTTACTTTAAATCCCATCTTCACTGTTGCTCTGGACCACTTTAAACATTTCTCAGAGAATTAAGTGGAAATCTACTAACACCCTATACTTGCAAATAAAAGGGAGATTGTCTTTATTCTCAGCACCTGAAATGTTTTTCTGTTTCTTGAAGATTTTCCTTGGCTGGTATGAAAGTTGAGATAGGAACACAGAAGGGCACTGTGTATATTTGTCAGCTTAACAGCCTGCTTATTATCACTTTAATCTTATTTGTCTTCTGTGTACGAAGATTTTTTTGATCATACCTTCTGCTTAGCCTTTTCCTGAACGAGGGATTAAATTTTCCCCAGGAACTCTTAGGAAAGAGAGTGGCATACGAGTTTGCCTTAAAAGGCCGTAGTTGATGTAATAAACTCTCATATTGGTGAAATTTTTGAATACAAGAATGTTGAAAATTTTATCACTGGCTCATATGCTGCAAGTCTGACTTAAGGATAAAAAGATTCAGATTTTTATAGGACCAATTTGAATTGCATAGAAATTATGACGTATGCTATTTGGTGTTAAGAAAACTTATGCTCTTATCATAATTGCCTATGGTGGGAATTGGATCCTTATCTATTAAAAGAAAATCTACAAAGTGATATGTGCCCCATTATTGACATGATGTGCTAGAGGCGGGTTAAGTTGGGTCATTTATAAATCCGGGCTGGGTTAGTTGTGACGTGGATTTCAGCCTCTTCATCCTTTTCAGAATCTCTTTTGCATCAGCCTGTGGTCTCTGGTAACATGGAAACACTGAGGGGGCTTGTCCTTCTCTCCTTCCCTCTTGTTGTTTGAAAGGTTTTCTGTGAGATGGAGTGGTAGGATATCAAGGTTTTTGTGTGTAGGTAGGTCTGCTCTGCTCTAAGAATCTCAATAATTATTGTTATTCAGCAACTTAAAAATTATTATGAAATAATTAAAATATACACAAATTAGAATAGTACAATGAGCCCATCACCCATATTTTAAAATAATTAGATTTGGCCATATCTGCTTTATTCATACCTTTCTTTTTCTTTTAAGAATTTGTTCTTAAATATTTCTTTGTCGAAATATTTTTACAGCAAATCCTAGAAATCATGTCCTTTTAGCCTATATACTTAAGTAGGCATGTATGAAAAACAGGCTTTCATCAGGCTTTCAACTTGACCCACGAGCCTGTTAAGTGCCAGCTGTGTGTCAGGCCTCTTACTGGGGTACCTGGATGAATACAGCGCCATCCTGGCTCCCGAGAAAGTTATGGACTGATGAAGGAAACCAAGACACGAGCTTTAGGCACTCAGTGTACCTGCCAGAGAGTGCCCGTGGGACAAGATAGTGCAGGATTTGGTGGAAATCCACAGAAGGGGCCGGTCAGCCCTGTAGGCAGGGCTTGGGGCTAGGACAGGGGGTGTCCTTTGCTTAGAGTCTTAAGTCTCACCCCCAGCCTTTCTGCTACCCCCCAGGCTCCCTGGACACACAACGCTGGGTGGCGACTGATTGTGATTCCTGTCCCTACATCTTCTTCATGAAGAAGTTTAAGGTGGAAAATATTTAAAAGCACTGACTGTTGCCAAAAGGGACACAAATAATTATCTCTGAAATCTTGTGTTTTTTTTTTTTATTTTAAACTTTTTGTTTTACATTGAAGCAATGTAAAACATTAACAGATTAACAGGCTTCCCAGGTGGCTCACTGATAAAGAATCTGCCTGCCAGTGCAGGAGACCTGAGTTTGATCCCAGGGTCAGGAAGATCCCCTGGAGGAGGAAATGGCAACCCACTCCAGTATTCTTGCCAGGAGAACCCTATGGACAGAGGAGCCTGGCAGGCTACAGTCCATGGGGTCACAGAGTCGGACACGACTGAGTGACTGAGCATGCGTGCACGCGTAGGCAGTTGACAGTGTCGAGATAGTTTCGGGTGAACAGCATAGGCACTCAGCTGTACGTTAAGTCCTGGGAACCTAAAGAGATGCTTTTTGATGGCTGTGCAACCGATTTCTTCCACCTCTAATTTCAGATACACTAAGTTATTTTGGAGGGAGCGGGCACAGTTTGTTGGTAACCATTCTTTTCTCATTTAGCTTTCCACTTTTCTGTTTTTACACTTTAGAGAAATGTGATTTTTAAATTTTATGTATTTGGTTGTTGTTAATGAAGGCTCGTCAAACATTAGTATTTTCTTGGGGGAATAAAGTATGCTATAACTCAAATACATACCACTGAAAATATAATCTTTTGTCCTAACCTTATTATAAGTATTTCAGAATGGGTTGTTTTAGAGATTGTGTGTCTTTGTGGTGGCTCCCGAGGGGCCCTGGCGCTGCCCTGTGGCCCGTGCGCCTCGAGGCCCGCTCTGATGTCCCTTGGCTTCCCTCGTAGGCACGCACCGAGGCTGGGCTGCCGTCCAGATGCGTCTGCTGCACGAGCTGGTGTACGCGTCCCGGAGAATGGGGAACCCTGCCCTCTCTGTCAGGCACCTGTCCTTCCTGCTGCAGACTATGCTGGACTTCTTGTCAGACCAAGGTGAGTGGGCTCAGACTCAGGTTGTTTCCCGGGAGAGGGGGACGGGGCCATCTTGGTGCCAGCCCCGTCGGCACCAGCTCGGGAGATGGGGTGGGCGGTGTCCCCGGCTCTCCCCGTCTTCTGGGCCCGCTCCTCCCTGAGCACCTCTCACCGCCCCATGCTGCTGCTCTTTTTGTTGCGCTTGGCCTCTGGCATGGCCTCCCCATGCCTTTTCCCGCGCCTTGTGAAACGTAAACATCAGAGTGTAACATTTACATGGAGAAGCGCACGATTCACAAGAACTCTGCTCAGTGAGTTTTCACAAAGTGACCACGTGGTACCTGGCACCCAGATGGGACACATGCCTGGAGCCCAGTGCCCCTCTGTGCCCCTCTGGTCGCTTCTCACCTTCTGGGCAGCATCTTTCCAGACTCCTGGGGGATTGTGGGTATCTTTGCCCACAGGTCAGGGCAGCTTTCTTCTTAGTCCTTTCCTCCAGCATCTTTTCATCTTACATGCTTCCTGGGGGTCACATGTGTTTTGGGTTTCGCATGCAGTCATCTATCTCCAGCCCAGGTCCCACCCTGTCGCTGTCCCCAGGGAGTTGGTCCTGCCTGGAGTCAGTCCCCAGGGAGTCATCATTGTCTGCCACTGCACCATCCTCTGTCCCAGGGGCCCCAGCGAGGCCTCAGGCGGCTCAGTTACTCAGTCTCTGCCAGCATCCCAGCGTCCTCACCTCCTTACAGAGAGTGGGGATGCTCCATGGGCACGCGGGGTGTGGGTGTCCTTCCCTCGGCTCCTGGAGCTGTGTCTCCCAGGTCCTGAGAGCGCTCAGCGTGCTCGGTGCTGTTTGTGCGTTTCTCCGCGTGGGGTAGCTCTCGATTTCCGTTTAGGACTTCAGGCGGCCCGAGGGGTCCCTGTGGACAGCCGCCCCTCGGGGCGTCCGTGGTCTCTGGTTGAGTGTTGTCCGTGGGTTGCGTGTATCGATGTGCTGTGGTGGGCTCGGCGGTATGGAGTGCCTACACGTGGCCTCTCTGAAGTGGGAGGAGGAGGAGAGGCCGAGGCAGGGCCCTGGGGTCCTGGAGGCTGACGTGGGCTGGGTGCGCCTCTCCGTTGCTCGCGGGGGTGAGTTTTTGCTTGTTAAGGGCGCTGCTCCCCTGCCACTGGGCCCCTGCGGCTCCTGGAGCCTCCCGGGCCGGCAGCTCTGAAGACGTGTTGCCTGGTGCAGCCCGCAGGCTGAGCGGACCTTGCTCTCAGCCTCAGGGTTCTGAGCGGCCCCGGGACCAGGCCCCTCTCCCGCTCGTCCCGGTTCACTCGGTACCCTGCCCCCACAGTGCCCAGGGGGGTGGACGGTCTCCCACGCCGGGGACCGTGAGCCGCGCTGTGTGGCCCCT
>NW_011494608.1:5761808-5766025 GCF_000754665.1 Bison bison bison | reverse complement strand
CCCGCCCTCTCCTGTCAGCAAACTCCCCTGCGTCTGCGCTTCCCCTGGGCCGCCTTCTCACGTTCTGTCCTGTCCTGGGGGAACCGTCCTCCTGCAGTTGGTCTCCCCTTGTGTGCGGCCTTTGTCGCAGATCCCCAGGAGAGGAGGAGGTTGCTGACCATTTGAGGTCATGTTAATCAGTGATCTAAAGATGCTGGTCCAGGGCAGAGAAGCTCAGGACATTTGACCCCGGTGAACAGACTGCCACCTCCTGAGGCCTGTGGGTAGTGGTGTTAGACACGGCCTGAAGTCAGAGCGCCATGGGTTCTTCCCACTCAGCTGAACTCTAATTACCATGACCTCAGATCAGCAATTAAACTCTTTCTGAACCTTCATTTTCTCATTTGTACAACTCAGATGTTAGAAACCGTGGGGTAGTTTTTTACTGTTTTAATGGTAGATATTTTAATTGATTGGGTGACCTTCTAGAGCGCACATGGCACCATCCACTGAGTTGATAATTAACATTTCTAAAGATCACTGTGTTGAAATGGAATACGGGATGGAGGACTGGCCTCCTCCTTGTGTGTGGACCTGTCTGGGTGTTTACAGGTAGAGACGGCACAATCTGGGGTTCTCCCCCCGCCCCGCCCCTCACGGGTCCCCCTCCAGTCTGTGCTAGTGTTCCTGAACTCATAGGAGGAGTTCTGGGGCCAATGGTTCTTCTTTTTTAATGACAAATTTTATTCCAAAGTGTCCCTAATAGTACCAGAGACATTGATGTAGAGTTTGAATATTGTTTCAGGTAAAGTGAGGGTGCATACAAGTAGTATTTGTAATTAATATATTTTCAGATAATGTGATTTTAAATGTCTGTGTTAAAGATGTAATGAATGTTAATGAACTTGTTTATAAAATGAACAAACTCATAGACACAGAAAACAGCCTATGATTACCAAAAGGGAAAGGAAATGGGGATAAAGTTGATGAACTAGATAAACAACCAGGTCCTACCACATAAATAGCACAGGGTACTATATTCAATATCTTATAATAAACTATAATGAAAAAGAAAAGAATATAATAAATGTTAATAAATAAATGTCTTACTGTCTTATCTGTTTCGAAAGGTTTGTATGTTCCGATTTACAGGGTTTTTTATTTTTTCCTTAAGAAGAACCACTTTGAGTAATAAACAGAACTCCATTTATAACATAATAAACATTCTGTGAATTTCTTCACAGTCCAAAGGACAAAACCTCTGACTTTGTTAGAATTTACATTTAACCTTAAATATGCTAAAATCCATCCATGTCAGCTTTGAAATTTTAATCTTACCTGATACTATGAAATAGGTCAATGCTCAATGGGTGGTCAGATCCCTAATTTTTGCTCTTCAGTCACTTTTCTCGATCTTGCTCTCTGATTCTGTACGTTAGCGTGTTCAGTGCATCTGTAATAAACTTTTAAGATGAAGGGGAGTTTCTTGCTCATTGTTTGCCTGAAACCCTGGCTTGTGTTCCTCTTTTTAAACAAAAACATGCTCCAAAAATCCACCCAAGTTCAATTAGTAGACGATCCTTTAAGGATTGTCTTTGCCGGTGGATCCACAGTATAGGTCGTCCAAGGCGCGTACTCTGGGCGGTGCTGGGACCAGGGGTTGACGTGAGGAGCGTGGGATGTGGGAGGATGCTGTGCTTACGGCCCAGAGGAGTCCCTGTAAGTAAGGATGTAGGAGCATCTCAGAGGACTGGCAGTTCTTTTCAGAGGTGGAAGGGTGGTTTGGGTAGTGTTCCATGAAAAAGATGACCTTGACCTTGAGGAGCAAATTGGTGTTTGCCAGCGGTGATGGCACCCCACTCCAGTACTCTTGCCTAGAAAATCCCATGGATGGAGGAGCCTGGTGGGCTGCAGTCCGTGGGGTCGTGAAGAGTCGGACACAACTGAGCAACTTCCCTTTCACTTTTCACTTTTCATGCATTGGAGAAGGAAATGGCAACCCACTCCAGTGTTCTTGCCTGGAGAATCCCAGGGACGGGGGAGCTTTGTGGGCTGCCATCTCTGGGATCGCACAGAGTCAGACACGACTGAAGCGACTTAGCAGCAGCAGCAGCAGTGCAGACTGAGCAGAAGGAGTAGCTTCAGGTAGGAGGACTTTCTCCAGTTCTGGTGGAATTAGGATGTTGGGCTTTTTTGGGGAATGTAGGACACGGTGGTTTGGGTGATTCTGTTGCCTGGGATTCTGGGGAGGAAAGTGGGTCATGAGCAGTCGTGCCTCGTGCCCCTGCAGTTCTGCTCTTAGGCACGTGCTCCCGAGGTTTGGAAACACGTCTACACAGAGACAAGTGGGCACAGTGGCATCATCCCTCGGAGCCAAAGAGTGGGAACCGTCCGTTGATGCCCATTGACTAGCGGATGAAGGAAGCGTGGTGTGTCCACCTGGGTTTCTCGTCCTCCTCCTCTCCCTCGTGCTTCCCCACTTCCTGCTTTCCTTCTTCCCTTTGGCTGACATGCGCTCACCCTCCACAGCTCAGTGTGGCCACCACTTCTTGATGCCTTAAGACTAGCTCGCCTTCCTTCAGAGTGTCCTCACTGGAGTCGTGTGTGCCCAGCCACCGAGCACGTGTGCCCACTGTATTTCAATCACTTACTGACCTGGCAAGCTCCCCACCCAGGCTGTGGGGTTTACAGATGGCTCAGACAGTGAAGAATCTGCTGGTAATGCGGTCCCTGGGTGGGGAAGATCCCCTGGAGAAGGGCACGGCAACCCATTCCAGTATTCTTGCCTGGAGCATTCCATGGACAGAGGAGCCTGGTGGGCTATAGTCCATGGGGTCGAAAAGAGTTGGACACAGCTGAGCAACTAACACACACCACACAGGCTGCGGGCTCTCCGAAGGTAGGTATATGTCTGACTTGCTCTTTCTCTCGTCTCTAGTGGCTTGTACTGGCATCCATATATGGCTGAATGCATTACTGATGCACTTTTTTAAATGCGTAATTTTTTAAAAGGGAAAAGCAATAATAAATGCTTTTCCTTTTTAAAAAAATAACTGTTGAGACTTAATTTGAAGACCGCACAATTCATCCATTTAAAACGTGCACTTCAGCTTTTCTGTGTATTCACAGACGTGCACCCATCGTCATGGTCAATTTTAAAACATCTCATCACGTCGAAAAGAAGCCCTGTTAGTGGTTGTTTTAGCCCCTGGTGCTCGTGAGTGGCGTACTTCAGTGCTCACAGCCTGTTGAATGTGTTAAAAATAAACACTTTCATTTGCGTTCTTTCTCTTTTGGGTTGATTTTTGCTGTCATGGGGAATGCTGTGGTGAGCGTCTTCAGCTCTTTGAGAAGGAGAGAGAGTTTGTCAGGGGAGGGTGATTGGGTCCGCCGTCCTGAGCGTTTGCATCGCTGTTGAGGCGTGTCAGGGTTGCCTCCTGAGAGCTCTGCCCGCATTGTGCCGCCGGTGGCACTGTGCCAATTGAGCGTGTAGACGGCGTTGCCTCACTGTTTTAATTTCTGTTTTCTGGGCAACTTGCGAGGTTGGACGTTCGCTTCGTGTGCCCGTTTACTAACTGTATCTCTTTTATGCAAGGCTCTTTTACAGCCCTGTCGCTTGCCTCATTTGCTTCTCATTTCTTGGGAGGCAGGTGGTGTCCAGCCGCTGTGCCGAGGTCTGTAACGCTTTGAGATGCTAATTAAGCCCTTTGCCTAAGGTCTCCCAGGTACTCAGGGCAAAGCCACACCCGGAAGCCAGCTCTTAGCTGCGGTCCAGAGGATGGCATCTGTGCCGTAATGCACCGGGGTGGTGAACGCCTCCCGAGAGTGCTCCACCTATTTCTGAGGTAAAGCCGAGAGCAGTGGGCCGGTCTGCTGTGAGCGCTTTATGAATCTCCGTAGCATAGGATGAAGCTTGAAACTGTTGCTGAACTTTGAGAACATCTGACATCACAGAGGATCAGCTCAGCCTACCATGTGCGAGTTTAACAGTGAGTGTAAAGCTCACAGCATGTGACCCTCACTGGCCGTCCTTTGGTTTCTTGAACATGTCAAGGTTTTCATTTTTGTTTTTTTCCCTTTTCTCAGGACATCGCTCTCTTACCTGTCTTTTACATGGCCAGCCTTCCTGCCTTGGGTTCCAGGTGGGTCTGTGCTGGGACCTCCCCATCCCCACCATCTGTCACTTCCTGGTCATGTCCTGACTTTTCCTCAAGGTGGGCAGTTTCTATGGCTGACCC
>NW_011494608.1:5747195-5761708 GCF_000754665.1 Bison bison bison | reverse complement strand
CTGATAAATCCTCTCCAGGAGAGTCGGGTCCCTCAGGGCAGCAAGGCTGAGTTATGGGTGAGGGGCTGAGCTGCCGGGAAGAGGGAAAGTGAAAGTGAAGTCGCTCAGTCGTGTCTGACTCTTTGTGACCCCATGGACTGTAGCTTACCAGGTTCCACCATCCATGGGATTTTCCAGGCAAGAATACTGGAATGAGTTGCCATTTCCTTCTCCAGGAGATCTTCCCAACCCAGGGACTGAACCTGGGTCTCCCGCATTGTAGGCAGACACTTTACCGTCTGAGCCACCAGGGAAGTCCCTGGGAAGAGGGGGGTTTCCTCTTTACCCCTGGGAGGTGTCATTTGGGTTTTGTAGGAAGGAACAAGGCGGCTAAATGCAGCTGCTGTTCAGTTGCTCCATCATGTCTGACTCTTTGTGATCCTGTGGACTGTAGCCTGCCTGGCTTCCCTGTCCTTCACCATCTCTCAGAGCTTGCTCAAACTCATGTCCATTGAGTTGGTGATGCCATCCAACCATCTCACCCTCTGTCGCCCGCTCTTGCCCTGCATCTTTGCCAGCCTCAGGGCCTTTTCCAATGAGTCCGCTCTTTGCGTCATTCGGGTCAGTATAGCGCAATACAGCACCGTGCTGCTCAGATTACCAGGGGTGCCCCCACAGAGGCACACTGTGGGGTTGGGGGTTACCAGCTCTTTCCTGCAGGCCCTGCTTCCTCTGCGCCCCCCACAAGGCTGCCATGTTTTTCTCCTGAGCCCCAAGTACCTGGGGGCCTAGAGATGGGGGAGAAGTCCTTCCCAGGTGCTGCTCCAGGCAGCCCTCCTTCAATCCCCAGCTCCGTGCCTGGGGCGCGCCCCTCTGGTTATGGTCAGTGATGCCCCGGGGTCACTTCTCCTGCTCCGGGCTTTCCCTGTCCTGCGGCCATCCTCTGCCACTGTCTGCGTGCTGGTGGCTTTGTCCTTCCCATGGAGGTCAGCCAGCACCATCCTTCTCTTCTCTGTCCGTGCCTCTTGCTAGGGAGCCCTCAGGACCCGGGCTCCAGGAGCTCTCTGGAGATGAGCGCCGATCTCGGAGCAGGAGGCAGGCAGGCTGTGTCTCAGACAGAGACACAGGCCGGAAATGGCCTCACTGAGACCATGCTCCCACCAACAGTGTCTACTTGTCAAAGCCCGTTTCCCACAGAGCACACTGGCCGCTGTGTAAAAGGCAGGCTCCCGGGCCACAGTGGGGCCCTGGAACCGGCCCCGTAAATTCTGCGGTAACTGTTGGCTGAGCGTCATCTTCTTTCAGGGTGTATCTCCCACAAGTTGTTGTTTTAGCCTCTCGGTCGTGTCCGACTCTTCGCGACCCCGTGGACAGTATAGCTTGCTCGCCAGGGCCGTCTGTCTGTGGGATTTCCCAGGCAAGAATACTGGAGTGGACTGCCATTTCCTTCTCCAAGCGTTATTTTCTTTCAAAATATATTTCCCACAAAGGCTAAGCCTTATTTGAACCAAATAGCCAAATCCACACCCAAGGACAAAGGTTGTAATTTTTGTATTGTTCCGGCGACAGATATTCCTCAGTTTCCTGCTTTCCATTCCTGACATGTTCATTCTCTTGCGTGTTCCCCCAGATGGTATATATGGTTTCTTCGGGGGTTTTGGGTTAATATGCTCCATTTTTCACCTGGGTGGAGGAGATGGGAGGCAGAGCACATGAATTGTTATGTCACCGAGGCCTGGTGGGAGCTCTTCAATAAAGGGCTGTAATTTGTTTCCATTGCAGTTTATACAGTCCCTTTTGTTTGTTCAGAAATGGGCAGAAGGAGTTGAACAAAAACCCAGAAGAAATGAAGAGAAGCTTCTGACTTCATTTTAGTTGTGTGTTGAAGAGATAAATGCCGTGGAGGGCAGCATAATAAGTACCTGCTAATAAAATGCATTTTCAGTAGGAAAAAACCACACGTGTGAAATAATGAGGTGAAGAAAAACTATCAGTATGTCAAAAGCCCAAATATATTAGTGCATTTTTACTAGTTATGGGAAAAATACTAATTTGCCAAGTTTTAGGCGAAGCAAGATAGAACGTCCTGGGGTGGTGTTGAGAAGGGCCTTCTGTACCTTCTCAAAGCATTTTACTCCCGTGGGGTGTGGTGGTCTGCACGGTGCGTGCTCTCCAGCAGTGGAGTGCAGGCCTGCTTCCCCACCACCTGCCCCCCGTCTGCTGCATGAAGCGCCAGCGTGCACTCTCCGGGGCAGGCTGCCATCCTGGTCGGGGATGTGGCGACACATTCTACGGCATCTCTTTGCCTCTCAAGTCGCTCTCTCTCCTCTGTCTTCTACTCGGATCGTAAGGTGATCTTCCCAAAACTGATGTTTATCCGTAGCGATCCACGTGTAAAGGCGGGACAGCTGGAATGGAGACTTTTTACCCCCCCAGGCCCCAGCCTAGCACAAGTCTGGCTCACAGGGGCTCAGTACCTGCTGGGTAAAGGGAATTGCTTGTTTTCTCTGCGTTGTGTCCTCATTAGGAAAGTGAGGATCACGTCTGCCTTGCTCTGCTGGTTTAGGCGGTGGAGACATGTTTATAAAAGCCTGAAACGTAATATATGCGCAGTACATCATAATTGTTATCACTTGTGTTGATTTGTTTCTGACTTCTGAAGTGTTTCAACATATGCAGGTCTTAAACTGGGAAACCATCCAGTTTACTGTCTTGAGGATTGTATGTGTATCGTCCATGGGGTAGTTGAGCGGCCTTGGACGAGATGCTGGTGTCCCTGGCCTGGACCACTCTGTGTGTAGGATGGGGATAGTACAGCCTTGTGTCCGCAAGGGGCACAGTGCAGAGAGACGTCTGGGTCAAGATCCTTGGGTTGAGGCAGACCTGGGTTTGCCTCCTGTGTCTTCTATTGATTAAATGTAACCTTTGACAATTTACTTACATTACATTACTTTCAGTTGTAAGATTAAGAAGATAATGTCTGATTAGCTGGAGGATTATCAGAAATAATGTGCAGCAGCCACTTGGCATCCTGCCTGCAGTAGTAGAAGCTCGATAAACATTAGCCTTGTCCCTTACTTCACCTACTTGAGAAGTCGATGTTTCTCCCCATAAGGCTGTACTGTTCTTTCCAGCTTAAAGACCTTTGGGTGGATCTTATCAGGAGTTTTAGCAGCGGGGTAACCTGTTAAAGTATGGAGAAAGCAATGGTACCCAACTCCAGTACTCTTGCCTGGAAAATCCCATGGATGGAGGAGCCTGGTAGGCTGCAGTCCATGGGGTTGCTAAGAGTTGGACACAACTGAGCGACTTCACTTTGACTTTTCACTTTCATGCATTGGAGAAGGAAATGGCAACCCACTCCAGTGTTCTTGCCTGGAGAATCCCAGGGACAGGGGAGCCTGATGGGCTGCCCTCTATGGGGTCGCACAGAGTCGGACACGACTGAAGCAACTTAGCAGCAGCAGCAACCTGTTAAAGGTATAAAGAGAGAATTTCTCTGCAGGATTTTCATAGTTAGATGGAGACAGACGGGGGAGCCTTTGTCTCTGGCTGTGTTACGTTGGGGGTTTGAGGCTATGCTGAGGCTGCGGTGTTGGATGGTGCCCACATGTGCTCCCAGCTGATGACCAAGCCTGGCCAGCTGTGGCCCCAGCACACCGGCGAGTCTGTGTTCCTCTCTGGTGTCCCGGTGTCCACAGCTTTCTTACATGTCGGTCATGCTTCATGCATGTAGGGGGATAATGTTAGTGGCACTTGGGAAGGTATAGAGGTCAAGGGGCCTATTGATCCTGAATCTCAAGGCTCTGCTGTCAGTCTGAATAACTCCTCTCCCCAGGGGGAGAAAGGACAGATCTGTGGGTGAGGGGAGGAGGGTGGTCTTTGTCGTGCTGTAGATGGATTCAGAGGAAGTAAGACGACTGCCCAGAGGGAATTCCCTGGTGATCCAGTGGGTAGGACTCGATGTTTTCACTGCCATGGTCCAGGTTCGATCCCTGGCTGGGGAACTAAGATCCCACAAGCCGTACTGGGGAGGGATGCTCAGCTCTGGCTGGGCTTTCTCACTCGTGGAGAGGAGCCTGGATGGGCGGGCGTGGCAGCAGAGGGAGCGGCAGGAGCAGAAGCAGCTCCACACCTGCTCTCAGGCTGACTTCATTCATCTCTCAGGCGGGAACAATTCAGGGATGGATTGAGACCCTCCATACCCAGCAGAGTGCCTGCGCTACCAGAAGGCAATTGTATCAACTCCTTCCTTGTTGCTTAGCTCAGGCTCCCTTTGTTCACATGTTGTGGATTTTGGCCACCTGATGCAAAGAGCTGACTGATTGGAAAAGACCCTGATGCTGGGAAAGATTGAGAGTGGGAGGACAAGGGGATGACAGAGGATGAGATGGTTGGATGGCATCACCGACTCGATGGACATGAGTCTGAGCAAACTCCAGGAGATGTGAAGGACAGGGAAGCCTGGCGTGCTGCAGTCCATGGGGTCGCGACGAGTCGGACACGACTTAGCGACTCAGCAGCTAGTGAGACAAGTTACCATGTCACCAGCAGCGCCCTGCGTTTGGCAGCTGACCGCATGTCTGGTGCTCACGGCTCCTCCTGGGACCACTGAGGAAGTGGGCGCACACATGCCAGTAGGAGGCGGGGCAGAGGAGGTCCCGAAGTGGGTGTGTGAGGCTCCGACCCACCCTCCTGCTCCGATGGCTCCCGCATCCCTGGTGGCCCAGTCCTCAGTCTGAGCTCTGAGTTCTGCTTTCCAGGCTGGGGCGTCCTCGCCTTCTCGTGAGCCTGTGGTCACGTGTTGCAATCCCGCACTCCCAAAGCTCAGTTGATTCATTTTCTCACTCTCTCAGCCAGTGTTTGTTTGTTTCTTTAGAGTGTCTGCCTCTTCCATCTTTGCTCAGTTTCAGCACCTTCCGGGTGCGGACGCGATGAGCAGGCCTTGCCCTGACGCAGGTTTCTTGGTCCTGAGTGTGCGGTGGTCGTGTGCACCTTCTGTATTCTGTGCCCTACGGGGAGGAGTTGCCTAATCCTCACAGTTTCCCACAAGGGTAGCTGCTGGGCTTGGGCTTATTTTACAGTGAGGAGATGGATACATAGGAGGGAGCTCATCCACGGCCATGCCTCCCTGAAGGCGCCCCATCTGCCCTGATCTCGGAAGCACACAGGGTCGGGCCCGGTTCGTACCCGGATGGGAGGAAGTGGGCTAATATGCCTGAGGGCTGCTTGCTGTGTGGTGTTTGGAGAAACCGGGGTTTGGACCCTGGCTGTGGGCTCTGGAGTCCATGCTGTTGTTCGCTGGCCTCAGCTGTCACCTGTTGGCTGAGTGCGCTGGGTGACTGATGACCTTGTTGGAGGTGACCCACCAGAGCCTGCATGGGGGCATGTCAGAGACCACACTTCTCGTTTATTTCTGCACCAAGGGCATCTCTGAGCCCAGAAGCAGTTGTCATTTGCTTGAAAGACAAAGATGGGATGAGATAGGAAATGTCAGGCTCAACTTACTCAGTTTCTCCTTCATTTTATCGCCAGCTCATTGCTTTGCTGCTCAGCCCTAAGAAAATGCATGAGAAGATTTCCATTGCCGGTGTCAGTGTGGGTTGGGCCTTGGCCTGGAAAAAGCCTCTCCTTGGGGCTTCATCCTGATGGGATGGACCCTCAGGCCCACTTCCTGTGTCCTGGGGCTGAGGGCGGGCAGGAAAGCAGAGGAGTTGGGCGTTTTGCAGACACTCCTGGTGGAGAGTTCCCATTCCCTCGTTTCCCTTGTTTTCCCCTTCCCGCCTCTGCCATCAGCTCCGCGTCAGCTCTCTGCTGCAGAGCGGACAGTGGGGTGGCCTGCAGCAGCCGGGACTGGGGGCCTCCTGCACTGTGGTGCATCGGACACGTTAGGAGTGTCTGCAAAACGAAGTCTTCCATTATGTTGTACCTGTGATCATATGTCATAAAATCCAAAAGGTTTTTTCTTTTTTTAGTTTCAGTGCTGGGATACAGAAGTGCGTTTGTTTCACACACTGCCCTTGGGGAAGAAACTGGAGCAGCTGGAAAAGAAACTTTCAGCTTAAAAACACTGTGTTCCCCCAAAAGTGATTATTTGAGTTGCGAAAAACAAGGTTTTTAAAAACTAGAAATGACAAAGTGGATCAAAGAAGGCATACATTTGAAAGGTTCTGTGAAGATTTGTGGTGAGGCTTTAAAAGTTAAGCTCTCGGCGTACTTGTTTGCAAACTAACGTTTTGCTCTTGGTTTCACAAGTTGCACATCCGCTCCTGAGCTCTGAGCTTGTTTCCAGGTGAAGGCTGGTGTGTCCTTCGAATGGCGTGGGGGCGTCCGTTGCATCAGTCGTCTCCCTGAGGGTGTTGCCGTTTTCTTACTCTCGGAGGCGTGAAGCTTGTTGGAGTCCTTCTCATGTCCTTCCATCTCTCCTGTGTCCTGTGTGTTGCCTGGAGGCGTTCCTTAGCTGTTCTAAATGCTTGACACTGTCTCCCATGGGATTCCTCTTCCCCCTTCCACCATCATTTCCCTGGTTCAGACTTTTATTTTTTAAAAATTTCGAATGTTTGTTTATTTCTTTTACATCTCTTATTGTTTGGCCTGTACTTTAAGTCAGTTTTTAAAAACTAGAAATATCATTGATTTACAATGCTGTGCTAATTTCTGCTGTATAGCAAAGTGACTCAGTTATACATAGACATACATTTTAAAAATGTTCTTTTCATCATGATTTATCATAGGATATTGATTATAGTTTTCTGTGCTTTGTAGTGGGACCTTGTTGGTTCTCCAGTCTCTAAATAAAGGCTAGACTCTCAACACCTGTTTCTTGGATCGGCTCCTAACATCGTGTCCTGTCCCTTACTCTGCTCTTGATCCACTCTTCACACTGAAGCCAGAATTATCTCCTTGAAACGCAAACTAAATCACGCCCTTCTCTTCCTTAGAACCTGCAGTGACTGCCCGTCCTCTGTCTATTAAAGGCCCAGCTCCATCTCAAGGACGCTCAGGGTTTGACTCAGGCCATCTTTTCAGCCTAATTTCATACTTTCTTCATTTACGTTATCTGTATTTCATATATTTTGGACCTTTAAAATCAAATTTTTTTTTTCTGTTCTTTTTATGGTAGCTTGCTTGGTCCTTGTACTTTTCCTGTTTCCAATGTTACTAAGAGTAATAATTCCTTCCTCTTCATCTCTTCATTACTTTACCTGATTCTCAATTAAGCACTGTTTCATTATGTCCTGAGATTAATTTCATCACTTGGTTCCCTCACTAGATTACTGGTTCCCTGGGGATCAGACCATGTCTTGCTTACTCACCTTTCATCATTTTGGACAATGTTTTTTACCAAGAAGATAGCTGATAAATGCGGAACTGAATTAATTTAACGTTACCTTTCCCAAATTATTTCTTTGTATGTGTTCACTGAGACCCCACCAGGCATTGGAAGAGGCTGAGGATTTAGGAGATCTCGTGGTCCTTGAAGGTGAGGGGGCCCAGCTGAGCGCTTTAAGGGAGGGCTTTTCCTTTCATAGGGCAGAGAGTTGGAGATCTCGTGGTCCTTGAAGGTGAGGGGACCCAGCCGAGCGCTTTAAGGGAGGGCTTTTCCTTTCATAGGGCAGAGACTTGGTCTTTGTTAAAGGCACGTTGAATGAAATATGAAGTAGTTTTGGAAGGAAGGGAGATGGCTGAGCAGCTGATGGCTGATGACAAGTGAGAGCCTGCTGGGGAGGTAGAAGCACTCTGACCCAGATTAAGACCTTTCTAAGCTTCAGTTTGCTCATCTGTGAAGCCGGGAGAACAGTGGTGTCTCTTCCATGAGGTGCCAGGATGATTTAATGAGGTCACACGTGCGGGCTGCTGGCACAGTGCCTGCTGGACGGGGAGGCCTCATTCAGTGTCGCTTGCTGCACTGCTGTGGTTTCTGAGCATTTCCGAGAGCGGCAGCGGCCCTGGGAAGGGCTGTCGATGTCCTTACAGAAACCCCTCTGTCAGGGCGGGGACCCTCAGCACGCCTTCCTCCACTGCCGTTTTAGGGCGCTGTGTTCTTCACTGCTAGGGAACGTCGGTGAACGGGCGCTGACTTTCCTTCACAAGGCTCTCTGAAAACTCAAAGTAGTTTTGGAATTTTTTTGGCCATGCTGTGCGTCAGGAGAGATTTTAGTTCCCCTATTAGGGATCAAAGCCATGTTCCCTGCATTAGGAGCACAGAGTCTTAACCACTGGACCGCCAGGGAAGTCCCAGAATAACTTTTACTATACAAATAGTATATGCTTCTTTTAGAAATCTTGAAAGATATAAACAGAAAGGAAAAATTGTATATAACCGTACATGGGCAAATACACACAGCATTAATATTTTATGTATTTCTTTTGTATTGTTTTCTATTTTTTTAAAATTTGGATTGATCTTTGAAGTTACACTTTTCCAAAAATATTATTTTGAGTCCTGACTTTCTGTATATCATAAGATATTTTTCATGCTGCAGATTCTTTATAAATGCCATTTTTAATGATTGCGTACATTTGCATTATGTTTTTGCACCATAGCTTATCTAACCGTTACCTCATAATTGGCTGTGAGTTTCTTGCTAATCATTTATTAAGTCTTGATTCTTAAGATCATCCTCCCTTCTGGGAGTTATGTTGAGATCTCTAGAGATATTTACACATTTTCTAGGTAGTGTTTTAAATGGCTGGTTATGTAACAAGTTGACGGCTTCCCATCATTGCCTTTCATTTTGGTAGAACATGTTTATAAATTTGAAAACAACGAGGGAAAATATTTGGTCTCTGGTGTACTTGAATGATTGCTTCTCAGGGCCTCCAACCCGTCACCACGTAAATTAAGTGAAAAGCAAGTAGAGAGGACCACTGACGGGAAGCAGTTACCGTGGCTCAGCGCGGGTTGGTCTGAGTCGGTCAGCCTCACGTCACGGAGAGGCTTGTTTTCTCGGTGCACGACAGGACTTACTCTGCACTGCTGGCTTGGCGGATCATTCGTCTTGGTAGTGGCGGCACGTGAGTGTCGCGGCCTTCGTGGTTGGACCATGGTGCTTCCTGGATGTGTCTGTGGGGTGAGGGAAAGCCAAGTTCATTTTTCTTGCTTGTAAGATGCTTCACTGGCTGGATACCACGTTTCATGATACCTGTGTGTTCTCTGTAAGGTCACTTACTGAGGCCGTCTGGGCAGGCTGTCTTTCTTGGGCTCAGAAGACCCCTGGACCTCTCTCATCCCGTGTTTGCCTCGTGCTCAGTGACCCTGACCTCCACCTGGACTCCGCAGCCCTTCCTCTTGGTCCCAGGCTTGAATCCCGCATCTTCTGCAGCTCCTAGGTCCTCTCTGACATCAAATCCCTTTTACTCTAAGTCAGAGATAATAAATAGATTAATTAGATTGTGGCATCCTTGGTCGTGTCTAAACATCTCTATCTCCAGGACCTTTAACTGTGCCCGGCGCACAATGTTACTTTTTTCCTTGATTTTTAAAAATTGTGGTAAGATAAACATAAGATTTGCCATTCTGTCTTTGTTTAATATTTACTGTTGTTTATTTATTGATTTGGCTGCGCCGGGTCTTCATTGCGGCCTGCAGGATCCTCAATTGCAGCCTGTAGGATCCTCAATTGTGGCCTGTGGGATCTGGTTCCCAGCCAGGGAATGAAGCTGTGCCCCCTGCATGGAGTCTCAGCCAGTAGACCACCAGGGAAGCCCCTGAGTGTACGATTCATTGGCGTTGAGGGCATTCATCATGTTGTGCAGTCATCACCACTCTCTACTTCTGGAACTTTTCTTTTTTATCAAACAGACCCACTCCAGTACTCTTGCCTGGAAAATCCCATGGACGGAGGAGCCTGGTAGGCTGCAGTCCATGGGGTTGCTAAGAGTCGGACACGACTGAGCGACTTCACTTTCACTTTTCACTTTCATGCATTGGAGAAGGAAATGGCAACCCACTCCAGTGTTCTTGCCTAGAGAATCCCAGGGACGGGGGAGCCTGGTGGGCTGCCGTCTGTGGGGTCGCACAGAGTTGGACACGACTGAAGCAACTTAGCAGCAGCAGCAGCAGCAGCCCTGGACCCACTAAACAATATTTCCGATCTCTGCTACCAGCTCCTGGTAACCTCTGCTCTGCTGTCTGTCTATGGATTTGACCGTTCTCGGTACCTTCTGTAAGTAGAATCATAGGTATTTTTCTTTTTGTGACTGGCTATTTCCCTTATCGTATTGTCCTTAAGGCGCATCTTTGTTGGAGCACAGATCGGAATGTTCCTCCTGTATGAGGCTGAGTCATGTTCCATTTTATGTACGTAGCGCACTTTGTTTATTCGTCCATCGACAGACCCTTGGGTTGTTTCTGCTTCTGGGCGGCTGTGAACAGCGCTGCTGTGAGCATGCTGTGCAGCTGTCCGCCTGAGTCCTTTCTTCTGGGTGGGTCCCTGGAGTGGAGCTGCTGGGTCCCATAGAAACTCAAGGCTTAGCTATTTGAGGGGCCCCACACTGTTTTCCGCAGTGGCTGCTTCGTTTGGCATCCCACCAGCAGTGCACGAGGGTCCTACAGTGGTCTTCAGCATCACTCCATCATGTTTCTCTTTATGACCCAAAGAGAAGGCAAGTAATGCCCAGAGTCATCGTTAAGGGTATTTTCTGAGTGAATGGAGAGAAGCTGCGATGTTAGCCTGTTAGCACCACCTTGCGTGGGTGTCAGAGTGTGGTGGGGGTGCTGGGGGGCAGGTGGTCCCCTGGCCACGGTGGGAGGGGGTGAAGCGCTTGGTGATCGTTGCTGCTTAGGAAGCTGGCAGGCCACCTCCGTGTCTGTGGCTGCTTCTGAGTCAGCACAGCGAAGACGACAGAGCTGGCGCCACGTGGGGGCCCTGGAATCGATCCTGAAAGCGTCGTTCAGACTGTTTCAGGCCACGTCTGTGCTTTTCCTCTGTATTCTCCCCTCTCCCCCACCTTCCTTCGTCAGTTTTCTTAACTCAGATTTGGAAGAAAAGATACACTGGCTTGGCCAAAAAGTTTTTCCATAACATGTTATCGATTTTCCATATTATGGAAAAACCAGAACGAACTTTGTGGCCAATCCAATACTTCTTTCTCTTCTCTGCCTGTTTATAGTATTGTAACTGACCCAATGCACACATAGTTGTCTCGGATCATCTCTTAGGAGAGACCAGAACAATCAAAGTGTGAAGTCCCGATGTGCTGGTTTTCATGTCAGTGTTGAGTACTGAAATGGCAAATGGCCTGTGGCCAGAAGTCTTGATGATAGTATTTTCTACTCCTGTAAGGAACAGTCTGGTTAGGTGATAACTAGGCTTTTATTAATAATGTTCTGTTCAGATGATTTCTTCAGTTTCTCGTATGGAAAAAGCTCTCAAGCGTATCAGTTGCTCCAGTTTGGCCGACGTGATCGTTGGATGTTCTGGTTGGAGCTGAGCAAGACCCGCTGATGCTGCTGCATGCTGGCGTCGCCCAGACTCACACGCTGCACACCTGCCTCCCAGAGTGGTGGTGCTGGGGGGGCAGTCTTTGGGAGGCGACTGGTTTAGATTAGATCAAGGGGGGGCCCTTCCTCCCTCTGTGCCCACGCACCTGAGGAAGGGCCAGGTGAGGCCGTGATGAGAAGTGGATGTCTGCACACCAGGAACTGGCACCTTGATCTTGGGCCTCCCAGTGTCCAGAACTGTGAGAAGTAAATGTTTACTGTTCAAGTTAGGATCGATGGTGCTTTGTCACGGCAGCCAGAGTAGGCTAAGATGGTTGATTTTTAGTGACATTCATTAAGGACTTGTCACGTCCCATTGGCCCTGTCGTGTGGTTAGGAGGACTTTCGGATTGATCCCAGGCTTCCTCGCGGCTTGGCATGTGGAACGGAGGTGAGCAGCCACCGTGGCCTTGACTTTCTGTGTCTGCCTCAGTAACACTGGGTCTCTGTTGTCAGGCCTGATCTGTGGGGACAGGAAGACTCAGCCAACTGGGGTTGAATCTCAAATTTGTTCCTGTCTGTATGACCTGGAGCAAATCATTTCACTGCATCAAGCTCATTAAATGTTTTTACCATGAAACAATTTCAATATAGTAGTGTAAAGAACAATTAAATGAATTTCCATGTAACAGTCTCCCAGATTCAGAAGTATCAAGATTTTTATATATTTACTTCATCTCTGGGCTTCCCTGGTGGCTCAGCTGGCAAAGAATCTGCTCACAATGCGGGAGACCTCTGTTCGATCCCTGGGTTGGGCAGATCCCCTGGAGAAGAAACAGCTACCCACTCCAGTATTCTGGCCTGGAGAATTCCATGGACCGTATGGTCCATGGGGTCACAGAGTGTTGGACACGACTGAATGACTTTCAGTTTCTTCATCTCTGACTTTTCCTATTTGTTGAATTATTTTAAAGAAAAATCCCAGAGGCATCATTCCATTTCAAACCTTCATGCTTTAGTATGCATTGCTAAAAAAAACCGGACGTTTTCTAATAGAATCACAATGTTAATGTTATACCCCAATATTAATAATTATCTTTGGTAGCATTTAACACCAATCCACAATCAAATTTCCTAGATTGTCCCTGAGTTCATTTTTATCACCTTTCAAAAGGAGATGATAATGCCCAGACCCTCCCTCCAGGGCAGGAACTTTGTTTGTGGGAGGGTGTCTCATGCCTGTTTTGGGTGGCGAGGATTTGGAGTTCTGCTGTATACGCCAGGGCCTCACTTCTGAGGGGCCTAGTGTAGGATCTGGCCCAAAGCATGTGCTCTGTGCATGGAATCGTCCTAGTGATGCACGTGTTTCCTGGCGCTTTGTGCTAAGAACAGTGCTGGCCCGTGGACCGTAGCGTGGACGTGCAGGCTGCCTCAGCAGATCTGAGCTTGCTCTGTCATTCTCCATCTCTGAGGTTTCTACAGTTCTTCCCCTGGACACGAAGCCTCCTTTTCTGCCCAGCAACCGTGTGTTCATCCTCTGTTGTCAGTTGTGAAGTTTCTACAGCAGATGTCATGTTTCTCTGAGGAACCGTGTCCCGGAGGGGGCCCCACATTGCAGATGCACATGAAGTTATGTGACAGTCCGTGTTCCTGGAAGCCAGCCCCATTCTCCCTGCCGCAGCCGTGTTGCCTTACCAGTGCAGATCACTTCAGGGAGAGTTAGCTGGAAAGCTCATGAGTTGGTGGTGTCCCTGTAGCCCCTGTTCTGCTCCAGAGGCAGGTGGCTGCCCGTCTGTCATCTCTAGAGAACAATAGGATTTTCCCTGATGGAGGAGAAGGCAAATGCACGTGGCTGGAGTCATGGGCTCGGCTGGAGAGCAGGGGTCTGTAGAGACCGAGGGAAATAAGTGAACATGTGTTCACCCTTTACCTGGCTTCCACAGCCGGCCTGATACCCCACGTGGGAAATCCTGCCCAGAAGAAGTGCCCAAAAGGAGAGGCTAAGACACAGACAGGGGAGGTTCCCAGCTGGAGACCCTGCAGTGAGGCCCACGGCCGTGCACGTCCGCACTGTGTCTGTCCTGTTAACTGCAGCCAGCCAGCAGGACAGCTGGGTACCATTCCTCCTTGGGTGACTTTGCAGGAGGCATTGAGCGTCACTCTCAGGTTCATACCTGTCTTATTTCAGCAGGGCTTACTGGGAGAGCATAGCTCCACCTAATCAGGTACCTAACCCATGAGTGCTCTGCCCAACGTAATGCAAGTTAGGTCACTTAAGTGCTCTTAGTGGGAGCCTTTTGGGAGATTCTGTTGTTCAGTTGCCAAGTCATGTCCAACTCTTTGCGACCCCATGGACTGCAGCACACCAGGCTTCCCTGTCCTTCACTCCCTCCCGGAGTCTGCTCAGACTCACGTTCATCGAGTTGGTGATGCCATCCAACTGTCTCATCCTGTCGTCCCCTTCTCCTCCTGCCCTCAGTCTTTCCCAGCATCAAGGTCTTTTCCAGTGAGTTGACTTTTCACATCAAGTGGCCAAAGTACTGGAACTTCAGCTTCAGCATCAGTCCCTCCAGTGAATATTCAGGACTGATTTCCTTTAGGATTGACTGGTTGGTTCTCCTTGCAGTCCAAGGGACTTCTTCTGCAACACCACTGTTCAAAAGCATCAGTTCTTCGTTGCTCAGCCTTCTTTATGGTCCAACTCTCACATCCATACATGACTACAGGAAAAACCATAGCTTTGACTACACGGACTTTTGTCGGTTAAGTGATGTCTCTGCTTTTTAGTACACTGTCTTGGGAGATTTACTGCCTGTAAATTGAAGATGATTTGATTGTTTAAAGAATTTTGTTTGTGCTGCAGATTGGCATTACTGTATTATATCCAGGCTGATTCTGGTTGCTTTCCTGTCTTCCTGCTCCCTAAGGAATGATGCTTAGACTCAGAAAACCCCTTAACCCACTAATACACATGCCTGAGAACTGGGCTGTCCCTTTCTGGCCGTTGTTTTGTGCAGTCTCTGGTCTGGGAGCTCGTGGCCTCCCTGTGTGGCCCCGCGTGCTCTGTGCCAGCCTCCCGTGCCCGCAGGCCCCGTGACGGTGGTCACAG
>NW_011494608.1:5741691-5747095 GCF_000754665.1 Bison bison bison | reverse complement strand
TTTCAGTGTTCCTCCGCATCCAGCCTTGCGTCCCCCAGCCTCTGTTTGTAATCCGTTATCTCGTTTCCCTCTTGGTCATTCTGTAGATGGCAGGACAGGGCTCCCGCTCAGGTGCTCACCCCACAGACGCAGAGGAACCAGACCGAGTCCTGGAACCCGGCCTCACTGCCTGGCCCAAAGCTCCACCCCTGCGCTGTGCTCCCCTATTCCCCCTGAGTCCTCCACCCTCTCTGCCAGCCGGGACAGGAAGCAGGCGGGCGTGGACCTCTGAGTGTGGAAGTGAGGATGCCACAGGCTGAGGGGCAAACACGGGACTTTTTTTTAATATAATTTTATTTATGTATTTCTTTATTTTTGGTTCTTCTTAGTCTTTGTTGCTGCTCAAGCTTTTCTCTAGCTGTGGCGAGTGGGGGCTACTCTCTGGTTGCGGTGTGCAGGCTTCTCTTTGCGGTGGCTTCTCTTGTTGCAGAGCAAGGCTCTTGGGCTTGTGGGCTCGGTGGAGGTGGTGCCCAGGCTCTGGAGCACAGGCTCAGAAGTTGGGGTGCACAGGCTCAGTTGCTTTGAGGCATGTGGAATCTTCCCAATCCAGAAATCAAACCCATGTCCTCTGAATTGGCAGGCAGACTCTTTACCACTGAGCCACCAGGGAAGTCCCAAACTTGGGATTTTTGACATGGCCTTGACTTCCCTGGTGGCTCAGATGGTAAAGCGTCTGTCTACATTGTGGGAGACCTGGGTTTGATCCCTGGGTCGGGAAGATCCCCTGGAGAAGGAAATGGCGATCCACTCCAGTACTGCTGCTGAGTCACTTTAGTCGTGTCCGACTCTGTGCGACCCCATAGACGGCAGCCCACCAAGATGCCCTGTCCCTGGGATTCTCCAGGCAAGAACAGGCAAGAACTATTGCCTGGAAAATCCATGGACAGAGGAGCCTGGTAGGCTACAGTCCATTGGGTCGCAGAGTTGGACACGACTGAGCGGCTTCACTTCACTTCATTTGGGCTCAGTTTTCTCATTTGCAAAATGGGAACAGCGATGCCTGCCTTCCGAGCTACCACGGGTTTTCCAGCAGGAAGCACTCTCGAGCTCCAAGGTGTCACAGAGTCTGTGAGCTTGTGTCTGGAGCCCCTTGTGGGTGACAAGCAAACTTCCTCTATTAACCTGCATCCTCCCCTCCTTCCTCCTAGTGAAAGGCATGGGGGTGAGGTGTGGAAAACCACAAAGCTTGTCTCAAAAAGCTTTACTTTTAAATAAAAATATTGATTTGTAATTATTTGCTTAAGTATCTGTTATACAGACGGACTGTGCATTCCTTGGGGACAGACCCTGGCATTTTGCTTGGTACCTAGTAATTGCTGGAAAAATATTTGTTAAGTAATAAAATGTACCAATTCTCTAGTCCTGCCTGCCCACCCATCGACTTTCTTGAAATTTGATAAGGTTTTATTCTCTTGGAAAATGAAATCTCCTAGGAGATGGTAGCTTAATTTCCTTTTTATCCACAGACCCTTATGTGGAGCAGCCACCAGTGATTATTTAAACAAATTGAATAAAGCTTCTGGATTCTTTTTGTCTCTTGTGGTCGCTGCCCCTTTATTTCTGTCAGAAGATTGGACTTATTGGACTGTCAAGTATTGGGTTAAGAATTTTATTTTTGCTCAAAAAATAGAGCAAAAAAAAATCACTCTCTCCTCCTTTTTCTTTGGTTTAATTAACCTTTATTTTTATTTTCTCATCAGAAAAAAAGGATGTGACACAGAGCCTGGAGAACTATACCTCCAAGTGTCCCGGGACCATGGAACTCCTCACCCTCCCAGACGGGCTCACGCTGCCCCCAGTGCCCTTCACCAAGCTGCCCATTGTCAGGTAGGACAAGCTGGCCGGAGCACAGGAGGCGAGCTCGCTCCTAGCGCCTGCTTTGTTCTGAGCAGGGATGTAGATCTGCAGCAGGGTTCCCGTTTGTGGCTGCTTATGTATTTGGTTTGTTGTCTCGTGAAGTCTCAGCTGCTGCCTGTGAAGCGTGTTTCATAGATGAGAGTCAGACCAGGGCCATCACAGAACAGCTGTCGCCATGTTCCTTTCCACTGGCAGAGCCACTCCGGCCTGTGTCTGCCTGGTTCCGCAGCCAAGCCATGGCCTTTCTGTGTGATGGAGACAGACCAGGCCTCGTGGCACTTACCCGTGTCCGGGTGCCACTGTGCACCCCGGCACACAGGCCTCAGAGCGCCTCCACTCCCTTGCTTTGTGGGGCTCACAGGACTGTCCATGGCTGCTCTGTCTCCCAACTGGCTGCAAGCCCTTCCTTATTCCTGCGGACCCCCAGCCCCATACACCCTCATGAAAATGCTGAGCAGGCTGATTGTATGGCAGGTTTCATTTCTGTGCTCAGCTCCGCCTCCTGCTTACAGGGCCTTTCCCTCCCTTGCTCTGGCTGGCGGCATTCAGTCATCTTCCAAGATTTAGTTTAAAGATTATCTCTTCCATAAAACCTTTTCCCTGAGCCCCTCAGATAGAAATAATTACACCTTCTGGATAATTACCAATTGTTTCAGTGGCAAAGAGCAGAAAACCGAGTAGTGGATAGGAAATAAGAGGTTATTTTTTTTTATTTATTAAGAAGTTGGAAACAGGTGGCTTCTCTGTAATGCTGTCTTTACCTCATGATGACCAAACGGCTGTTGCAGCTCCAGATGACACATCTACATCCAGGATAGGATAAAGGAAGAAGGGCCAGGGCCAGGGCACCTATCTTTTGTTTACTAGCATAGCAAAAATGATCTTGACAGACTCACAGTGGACTTCTGCCCCAGTGTCCTTGACCAGGAGTGCATCTTCTGGCCACTGCTGGTTGTAAGAGAGGTTGAGGAAATAGGGTTTAACTCTCCCAATCTCTGTAATGCAGATGGGGAAGGGAGAAGGGGACAGAGTGGTACTGGGTTAGCCAGCCAGGAGCATCTTCCACGTCTTCTTCCATTTCATTTACGGAATGTGATTATACACCTTCGCTCTGTCTGCAAGCTCCCTGGAGAGACCTTTGTTTTTGCAACCCTTAGGTGCTCGTGTGTGTTGAGCAAATGAACGGATCCAGCCATCAGGATTCTTTGTAAGCAGTCCTCAGAACATCTGACCCAGATTGTCTTAGGCACAGGGGGGTTTATGGCACATATACCTACGGAATCCAGGAGAGGGATTCAGGCAGGGCTGGAGCCAGGCGTCAGACAGTCTCACCAGCACCTGCCTCTTTCCCCTCTCAGCTCTGCCCTCTGCAGCCAGGCTTTAGTCTCAGGTTCTTGGTAGCATCAGGCTGGCAGCTGCGGCTCCCCATCCTGCAGTGGCTGGGAGAAGAGAAGGTGCTGCTTGTGGAAGGAAGATAAAGCTTCCTTCTCCTGGGAGCTTCCATAGACACCCCTGCTCTCCGGCACTTCTGCTGAGTCATGGACTCAGATCCGAGTCCCTGCTCCTAGTCCCACATTGGCCGTTTCCTGCAAGAGCCCTGCTTCCTTTTGATGGAGTTGAAGTTAAGATCTGGGTGCTGTGTGTGCGCCTCACTGTCGGGTTGCTGCTGCTCACGGTGGACAGAGCTGGGCAGCGTCTATTTATAGATACACGTTGTTCACCGCATGTTCATGCCCATGGTTATTTCTGCATGTCTCTGTGTACTGGAAGCTGAGTTCATACTGATACCTAAAGCTCCAATTCCACCCAGCACCTAGGGGTCCTTCTAGTATCTGTAAGTCCTTCTCAGACAGGGGAAACCTGTCTCCCATTCACCTCAATCTGGTTGCTCATTTGGTCAGTTCCCCTACTGTACTGGTTACCATGGCTACCATGTTGTCCTCCCTCCCCTGGGGAGCTCTGCCCCAGCCCCGTGGGCCCCATCACCCGACTTGGGCAGCTTTGACTGTTGCCTATCTGTGCAGAGATAGCCAGGAGATTCTCAGGTATGTCTCCCCTGTAAATAAGGTTGAGGAATTGAAAACCGAGAGAAAAGGTAAGCGGAGTTGTCCCATGGCTTTCTTACCAACATATTTTCTGTCATTTTCCTAATGAGTGTCCCACCTCTACTTTGCATCATCCTTATTAGCCACAGTATCCTGAGGTATCAGCTTTTAAAATACCAAACGTTTCCAAACGAAATCCCTCAAAATAATTTTTTTTTCCTTTAATAGAAAATTATTTAATTAGTATACATGTGTTCCCCATCCTGAACCCTCCTCCCTCCTCCCTCCCCACACCATCCCTCTGGGTCGTCCCAGTGCACCAGCCCCAAGCATCCAGCATCGTGCATTGAACCTGGACTGGCATCTCATTTCATACATGACGTTTCACATGTTTCAATGCCATTCTCCCAAATCTTCCCACCCTCTCCCTCTCCCACAGAGTCCATAAGACTGTTCTATACATCAGTGTCTCTTTTGCTGTCTCGTATATAGGGTTATCGTTACCATCTTTCTAAATTCCATATATATGCGTTAGTATACTGTATTGGTGTTTGTCCTTCTGGCTTACTTCACTCTGTATAATAGGCTCCAGTTTCATCCACCTCATTAGAACTGATTCAAATGTATTCTTTTTAATGGCTGAGTAATACTCCATTGTGTATATGTACCACAGCTTTCTTATCCATTCATCTGCTGATGGACATCTAGGTTGCTTCCATGTCCTGGCTATTATAAACAGTTCTGCGATGAACATTGGGGTACACGTGTCTCTTTCCCTTCTGGTTTCCTCAGTGTGTATGCCCAGCAGTGGGATTGCTGGATCATAAGGCAGTTCTATTTCCAGTTTTTTAAGGAATCTCCACACTGTTCTCCATAGTGGCTGTACTAGTTTGCATTCCCACCAACAGTGTAAGAGGGTTCCCTTTTCTCCACACCCTCTCCAGCATTTATTATTTGTAGACTTTTGGATCGCAGCCATTCTGACTGGTGTGAAATGGTACCTCATAGTGGTTTTGATTTGCATTTCTCTGATAATGAGTGATATTGAGCATCTTTTCATGTGTTTGTTAGCCATCTGTATGTCTTCTTTGGAGAAATGTCTATTTAGCTCTTTGGCCCATTTTTTGATTGGGTCATTTATTTTTCTGGAGTTGAGCTGTAGGAGTTGCTTGTATATTTTTGAGATTAGTTGTTTGTCGGTTGCTTCATTTGCTATTATTTTCTCCCATTCTGAAGGCTGTCTTTTCACCTTGCTAATAGTTTCCTTTGATGTGCAGAAGCTTTTAAATTTAATTAGGTCCCATTTGTTTGTTTTTACTTTTATTTCCAATATTCTGGGAGGTGGATCATAGAGGATCCTGCTGTGATGTATGTCAGAGAGTGTTTTGCCTATGTTCTCCTCTAGGAGTTTTATAGTTTCTGGTCTTACGTTGAGATCTTTAATCCATTTTGAGTTTATTTTT
>NW_011494608.1:5737792-5741498 GCF_000754665.1 Bison bison bison | reverse complement strand
TTGTATATGGTGTTAGAAAGTGTTCTAGTTTCATTCTTTTACAAGTGGTTGACCAGATTTCCCAGCACCACTTGTTAAAGAGATTGTCTTTAATCCATTGTATATTCTTGCCTCCTTTGTCAAAGATAAGGTGTCCATATGTGCGTGGATTTATCTCTGGGCTTTCTATTTTGTTCCATTGATCTATATTTCTGTCTTTGTGCCAATACCATACTGTCTTGATAACTGTGGCTTTGTAGTAGAGCCTGAAGTCAGGTAGGTTGATTCCTCCAGTTCCATTCTTCTTTCTCAAGATCGCTTTGGCTATTCGAGGTTTTTGTATTTCCATACAAATTGTGAAATTATTTGTTCTAGCTCTGTGAAGAATACTGTTGGTAGCTTGATAAGGATTGCATTGAATCTATAAATTGCTTTGGGTAGTATACTCATTTTCACTATATTGATTCTTCCAATCCATGAACATGGTATATTTCTCCATCTATTAGTGTCCTCTTTGATTTCCTCGTTTTTGTTAATACACCACATTAACAAATTGAAAAACAAAAACCATATGATTATCTCAATAGATGCAGAGAAAGCCTTTGACAAAATTCAACACCCATTTATGATAAAAACTCTCCAGAAAGCAGGAATAGAAGGAACATACCTCAACATAATAAAAGCTATATATGACAAACCCACAGCAAACATTATCCTCAATGGTGAAAAATTGAAAGCATTTCCTCTAAAGTCAGGAACAAGACAAGGGTGCCCACTTTCACCATTACTATTCAACATAGTTTTGGAAGTTTTGGCCACAGCAATCAGAGCAGAAAAAGAAATAAAAGGAATCCAAATTGGAAAAGAAGAAGTAAAACTCTCACTATTTGCAGATGACATGATCCTCTACATAGAAAACCCTAAAGACTCCACCAGAAAATTACTAGATCTAATCAATGATTATAGTAAAGTTGCAGGATATAAAATCAACACACAGAAATCCCTTGCATTCCTATACACTAATAATGAGAAAACAGAAAGAGAAATTAAGGAAACAATTCCATTCACCATTGCAACGAAAAGAATAAAATACTTAGGAATATATCTACCTAAAGAAACTAAAGACCTATATATAGAAAACTATAAAACACTGGTGAAAGAAACCTCAAAATAATTCTTGTTCTGAAAGCGTCATCCCTGGACTTCTGCTTTACTGTTGGCCGCTCCATAGACCAAATACAATGTTATTAGTTTCACAGCAATTTATGCTGAATGAGTTATGCTTTAGGTCACGTACCTTGAGTGACTTTTTCTGGGTACATTTTATGGGCAGACATTTGATGCTGGACTTTGAGTTACAAATGAATGCCACGGCTGGCTTGTTGGGTTTCTTTTATGTCTGACCATGCCCTCGGCATCCTTCTGCAGTTTTTAAAAGCCTTTCATGTGATCTGAGGTTTCTGTGCTTGAGTCGATGATTACTAGGATGACAGGTGACACCTCGTTTTTAGGTGGTGACAGCGGCACCGAGTAGAAAGCTATCTGTATTGCGAGGAGATGGTGTCGTTTATCGATGAGCACGCACAGACATGAGTCCATGCTGCCGGTCCAGGTTCAGCAGGGTGCTCGCAGTGGTGCTGGGCCCGGCGCTTCGTTCCCGTGCCTCTGCCCGCAGCTGTTGTCCTTCTTGCAGGGACTCGGCTCTCTGAGCCTGTAGGTGTGTGCTGTTTTAGGGAGGGAGGAGCAGGGCTCTTGCGCGCCTGCCGTGTGTCGGGTGCTGTCACAGGTGCTTTGTCTTGTTGTTTGGTCGTTCAGTCGTGTCCAGCTCTTTGCAACCCCATGGACTGTAGCCCGCCAGGCTCCTCTGTCTCTGGGATTTCCCAGGAGTGAGTTGCCATGCATATCAACTCAGTTTTCAGAGTGAAGGTTTGAAGGTCTCCGCTTTAGACCACTCTCCCTTCTCTGCCCGAGTTTGGAATCAGCAGAAAGAAACATCTGTCTCAGGTGGACGGTGGAGCCTGTGCCCAGTGTGACTCAGGGCTGCCCAGATGTTCCCCAGCCTCTGGCAGAGCCCTAGGGCCGGCCCCATCCCGTCGCGCCAAGAGCCAGGCAGAATCCCTGCTCTCGCTCGGCAGGCAGGCCGCAGAAGGGCCTGAGCGGCGCACACGCTGGTTCTCCTGCCAGATCTGCCCTCTCCCTTAGGAGGGGTGAGGGGAGGGTGAGGTTGGGACCCTACCCTAGGCTGTCCCTCCTCCAGGAAGCATGGAGCCCGGGGGCACGTCCACGGGACCTCCTGGACAGCGTCGTCAGGTACTGATCATCTTTCCTATTTTGGGTGAGAGGCTGGAGATCCGGGGTGAAGCCCTCCTTGCTGTTGCCCAGCTGGTGGGTCCTTCACTGCGCTCAGGTCTGTGGCTGTTGCAGGTGCGTCCCCCCGGGCTGGATGCAGTGGGCGTGAGACGCTCATCGGTCGTGGCACCTCGGCCAGCGTGAGGACTTGCACAGCACAGCACAGCCGGGTTTTTTGTGCACAGAGGGCTGGGATTTGCCGCTGTTGGTGATAAACTGCTTAGCCTTGAGGATACGGCTTTGAAAGATTTGGAAGCTGAGTTGGAAATCCAGCTTTTGGGAGTTTATTCATTCAACATTCACTGAGAGGTCCGCATTGGTGTGTTGCACCAGCGCTGGACTCGAGACAAATGAGGCCCTGGGTGCCCCGTCCTCGGAAAGCTCACGGCCAAACAAACAGAAAACTGAGCGATTCTGATCCTGTACGAGAAAAGCACGCGGGAAGGGCTTGCAAAGGCGAGGAGGCAGAGAAAGTGCAGGATAGAGGCCTTTCTTGAAGAGCTGAGGCGGGTGAGCACCGCCTCTGCCTCGGGTCGTGGTGGGAACAGGTGAGGATCACACGTGTGACCTGGCCCTCCCCAGGGCCAGGCTCAGGAGCCGTCGGTGATGGCCGGAGTGGTGGGGGTGCTCGTGTGCAGGACAGGGTCACAGTGGAGGCCGGGAGAGCTGAGAAAGGCGTGATGTCGTGGATTCTCTGAGGTGGTCTCTAGTTTATAGACACACACACACACAGACATATATACGTAGTCAGCACAGATTAGCCTGTGCCGTGGCAGAAACATGGCCCCTAGAATCTCAGAGAGATCAGCCCTCAGCACGGCCCAGGTTGCCGTCTCCTTCTCGTGGTGTCTGATGCAGATCGGGCAGGTAGCTTTCCAGGGTGGCTGACCTCCCTGAGGTCACTCAGCGATCCGGGCGCGTCCGTCTGCTCGTGTCCGGCCCCCAGGACTGCCTTGAGGAGGAGGCGGGGCGCCCCTGGGAGTGCTTTGTCTCCCAGGGACCCGCATGGCTTCCCCTCCCGACCCTCCAGCCTTTCCTCCTGCAGAGGGGCTGTGGGTGGGGAGGGGCTCAGGGCCCCCCAACCTTCTGACCCACCCTCTGCCCCTCACCGTGCCTTCAATCTCGCTGTCTTGCCCCCTGTCCCTCCCAAGGGCGGCCAGCGTGCCGGAACTGCAGGACGTGCTGTGTCCTCCTGGCCCGTTTCCAGCTGTGGGCGTCGGTCAACATGCTTCCTCTCCCCTGTGTCGGTTTCCTAGTTGAGGACTTGGAGGTGATGGTGATGGCACCGTGGCTCGGGAGGCGGAGGAGGTTTAGTTGGGATGGCGCGTGGGCAGCAGTGGGCACGGGCCTGAGGTCTGGCTCTGTGGACCGTGGGCCG
>NW_011494608.1:5736670-5737692 GCF_000754665.1 Bison bison bison | reverse complement strand
GACCGTGGGCCTTCAGTCCAGGCTGACTGGCATCACTAGCAGACATCCACAGCTGGAAAAGCGGTTTAGTGAGGCGCAGACCGCGCAAATGCAGAACCGGACGCGCACGTAAGCAGAGCCGTCGGGGCTGCCGCCCTTCGCCCGAGGAAGGAAGGAGGGAGCCAGCTTCTGCAGAGCAGTGGGCGTGGACCCGCCGCGCCTCCCCGAATCCTCTCAGCGGTTCGTGTGACAGCCCAGGAGCCTGAGCGCAGGGAAGGCAGGCCCGCGCTGGTGGGTGCCGCCGTCCCAGTGGAGCAGGCTGAGGGCCAGGCTCCGTCTGCCCACAGACGTCCTCTCTCCCGGGACTGTCTGGGGCTGGGGGGCGAGTTGTGCTGCCTTCTCTGCCGTGTCCTGCAAAGCTGAGTGCTTTTCCTCCCCTCAGTGTATCTGCTGTTTGATTTATTGTCCGTGTAACACCAGATATTTGGTCGTATTTATGCTGAAGCCAAACTAACAAGGCAGTTGAAGTATTTTTGTTCCCTTTGAAATAACAGGCGTGTGAAACTGCTGGACCTTCCTGCCAGCCTCCGGCCGCAGAAGATGAAGAGCTCGCTGGGCCCAAGCGTGTCGGCCAAGAGCCCCTTCATCTACTCCCCGATCATCGCCCACAGCCGCGGGGAGGAGCGCAGCAAGAAGATAGGTAGGCGGGCCGCCGGGCTTCCGGGCCGTGTCCAGTCACCCGACCCCGGGGGCTTGTCTGGACTTGAGATCGTGAGACTTGATGTGGTTCACGTGAGCCCGTGGGATATACCCTCACTCAGGTGTATTCCGCTTGCTGGCTTTGTCTGACCACTGCCTATAGGTCTGCCTTTTTAGTATCTATTTCATAAAAGGAGGTTTTGTGAAAGTTCTAGAAGCCAGAAGACCTCTGTTATTCAAGACTTAGGTCAATTACAAAGGAGAGGTACTTGGAGATCAGGGTGATTTTCCAAGCCTGGAGTGACTTCTGAATCATCCACGGAGATTAAAGGTCGTCTTTGTTC
>NW_011494608.1:5735804-5736290 GCF_000754665.1 Bison bison bison | reverse complement strand
ACTCAGCCTCCTGCCGTGTCCCAGGACACGGCCCCCTCGCTTTACTGTCCCCGTGACCCCCAGAGCTGTCCTGTGCCACCCCGTGCCTCCGTGCCCTCCCCCAAGCTGGCCGTGCCGTAGGCCTCATTCCTCACCGCTCCCCCTCCTCGGACCCTGCGCACTTGGGGATTGTGGTGCCTGCGAGTCGCAGTGACAAAGCTGCAGGGCTGAGAGGCGGGTCACTGGTTGGTCATTGCTGACTCTGTCCGAGAAGTTTCAGTGGAAGACCCGCAAAGCTTGTGCAACTCAGTGCTGGCTTCTCCTCTGTCTTCCTTTCTTCTTCTTTTTACACCCTGGCATCCTGGCTTCTCGAGGCTCTTCTCTGCAGGGAGGCTCTTCTCTGCAGGGTGCAGCAGTCCGAGTGCACTCACCCACCACTCACATCCGGAGCTGACCCTGCCCGCCGCACGCTGTCTGCCTTTCCGCTCACCTCCTCCCACCTTTCTG
>NW_011494608.1:5726975-5735704 GCF_000754665.1 Bison bison bison | reverse complement strand
CCTTTCTGCCCCTGCTCTGTGGCCCCAGCCACACGACCACTCGCTGTTTTTTGAATGTGACCCCTTGTTCCAGTCTCAGGGCTCTGCTCTGGGTGAGTGACCGACTGCAGCAGTCTCCTGGCTCTTAGGGGAGCAGGGCCCCACCCAGCAGGCACTTGTGGTGTGAATATGAATCTTTGATGTTCTAGTTCTAGTCTGTGATTCCGAGAGACAGCTCTGGCCTCCTGACTGCTCCTCTGCCCTGGAGAAGATGCCAGAGAGGCTGGGAGCAGGGGGTGGGTGGACCTCGTGGTTGAGTAGTGGCGGAGCTGGTCCTGGGCATCTCCCGCACATGCCAGCGAGTAGTGCCCATCTGCCAGGGGACACTCCCTTTGATCTCTTGGAGATGGGGGGCTTGGGTCCTGTTCACATCAGAGTCTCAGGGGTCTCTCAATGGTGGGGAGGCCACTTTCCAGGCCCCTTCCCCCGGGTGGACCTGGGCCCATCATTACAGAGTTAACAAGGTTTGTCTCCTGGGCATTGTAGGAGTCTCTGGCTGTTCTTTTTGGGTCTCGTTCAGTTCAGTTCAGTCACTCAGTCGTGTCCAACTCTTTGTGACCCCATGGACTGCAGTACGCCAGGCTTCCCTGTCCATCACCAACTCCCAGAGCCTACTCAAACTCACGTCCATCGAATCAGTCATGCTATCCAACCATCTTAGCCTCTGTCGTCCCCTTCTCCTCCTGCCTTCAGTCTTCCCCAGCATCAGGGTCTTTTCGAATGAGTCAGTTGGCCACACTGTGGCCAAAGTATTGGCGTTTCAGCTTCAGCATCAGTCCTTCCAATCAACACCCAGAACTGATCTCCTTTAGGATGGACTGGTTGGATCTACTTGCAGTCCAAGGGACTCTCAAGAGTCTTATCCAACACCACAGTTCAAAAGCATCAATTCTTTGGTGTTCAGCTTTCTTTAGGGTCCATCTCTCACATCCATACATGACCACTGGAAAAACCATAGCCTTGACTAGATGGACCTTTGTTGACAAAGTAATGTCTCTGCTTTTTAATATGTTGTCTAGGTTGCTCATAGCTTTTCTTCCAAGGAGCAAGCGTCTTTTAATTTCATGGCTGCAGTCACCATGTGCAGTGATTTTGGAGCCCCCAAAAATAAAGTCTCTCACTGTTTCCACTGTTTCTCCATCTATTTGCCATGAAGTGATGGGCAAGATGCCATGATCTTAGTTTTCTGAATGTTGAGTTTTAAGCCAGACTTTTAACTCTTCTCTTTCACTTTCGTCAAGAGGCTCTTCAGTTCCTTTTGCTTTCTTCCATAAGGGTGGTGCCATCTGTATATCTGAGGTTATTGATATTGGGTCTCATTAGGGTTGATGGTAAGTTTTCTCCCTAAAGGACGTTTTAGGAAACTTTTACCCATTTTGTGTACAGAAGCTTCTTAAGGTGATCTGGGGGACTGGAGACATGAGACTACTTCTGAGGACCAGCAGCATGATCTGTGGGGCCTCATGCAGAAGGAAGATGTGGGGCCCCTTTGTTCAAACATTAGGAAGACTCTGGAGACAGAGAAGGCCCTAAACAGAACGTGGGCCCCCCTGAGTCGGGCGCCATATGGCTGCTAGGTCCCAGCCCTCGAAGCTGGCGTTTCCTCCTTTCCTCTCTAATCTTTAGAAACTGCTGAGGCTTCCTTTTATGAAAAGAGTACTCTGTACTTGCTGCAGAGGGTTTTCACCTCATCCAGTGATGCAGGTGTCGTGTTCCCAATTTATCGATGAGAAAATTAAGATTGAGTGAATGTACATTGCTGCCCTAGGTCGGGAAGGAAGTGGCAGAGCTCAGGCTTTGTCCATGGTTTATGACTCAAAGCCCAGAGATATTTTCCTTTATTTATTTTTTATTTTTTTGGCCACACTGCGTGGCTTATGGGATCTCAGTTCCCCGACCAGGGATTGAACCCACACCCCTGGCAGTGAACTGTGGAGTCCTAACCACTGGACTGCCAGGGAATTCCCAGGGATTTCCTGGGAATTTTCCAGGAAAAAAAAAAAGTTTTTCCTTGAAGACAGTGAGAAGTTACTCTGAGCTGGGGATAAATTCAGTGGATGATGCAGGATTTTTTCCTGGATATAACAGAAACTTCAGCCAAAATGCATGTTATTTGTTGGAGACCCATGGGTAGGAAAGTGTAATTTATATTCCGTGGCTTCTAATACCTTTCTGGCAATTGACTCAGCAGCAAGTACCTGCCTGCAGGTTTGAAGAATCACATGTCTTTAACCCAAAATCCCCATCTCTATAAATGAATCTCTGTCTGTAACTGGGGGGAGTTATCCCAGTGAGGACACAGAGTATTAGAGGGGAAGAAACCCTGGAGGCCGCTCCTGGGACCATTTTCCACGCTAACGTGGAGTAATTTACCAGTCTTTCCATCTAAACTCCACGCGCAGTGATGGCTGCGCACCTCCTAAGCGTGAGCACAGAGAGGTGACGGGTTTTGTGCCAGGACTTGGCATGGCCGGGCTTCGTGCCCAAGGTTGGCAGCTGCCTGGGAGGATGGACAGGCGGGAGCCGTCGCATGGCCTCGGTCAGTTGCCTGGCCTCCCCGGGCTGCAGTTGCGCTCTCTGCGGGGAGGGGGCGCTAGAAGCCCACTGCACGGCCTCCTCAGGGGTTGAGGGAGCCGCTAACACCACAGCATCCAGTGCTGTTCACTCAAGGCTCTGAGCAGCGTCGTGTGCGCTGTCCAAGGTGCTGGGGGTACAGTGAGAAATCAGGAGTGCCCTCTGCCAGATGGGTCCAGCCAGCGTGGTGGAAAGAGATGAGCTTGTCGACAGAAGCCCCCGAAAGAGGCTGTTAGTCCACAGCTGAGACCTGCCCGGGGGCCGTGTAGCACTGTAGGGGGGCCTGAGACAGAGGGGTGTTTAATAGCCTCCAGGGCTGGTCCTTTCCGAGGTTTCTGGGACAGACTGTAGCATGTCCTCTGGCACGCTAAGACCCGGGAAGGAGATGATCTCTTGTCAGACATTAAAACTGTTCCTCTAATAAAGATTTATCTTAGGTTTACCTTTAGCGACTCTGACTGTGTGAGTATAAACGATTCCTTTCAGCGCCCCAGGAAAATGAATTTTAAAATGATGGTCATTTGACCATGACAGAGAAGACAAACAGCTCCTTCACTATCAGGCAGCAACCTGTTAAAACAAATGACGTTTTCCTCGGCTGTGAGGAAGGGCTGGGTGCTGACCGCTGAGGCAGTGATGTGCTCGGGGTGCTGCTGAAGGCGGGTTGGGAGCCCTGTGCCCTGCAGCAGGAGTTCTCAGCCTGAGGCGGCTGAGGAGAGCTGGGTTTCTGGAGCCAGCGGGGAATAGCAGTGTGAGAGCAGCCAAGTCTGTGGGGCCAGGCAGACGGGAGGTGGGCCCGGCGGCCTCATTTGTCAGGGCCGTGAATGATGGATGGTTCAGCCTGTCCGTGTCCTTGTTGGTGGATGAGGATGATCTGTGCCCTGCTGACCACTGCACCGTGTTGTTAAGACCGCATACAGGCACCTGCTTGCACAGGCATTTTAAAAGCCAGCTCGCCTGGTGGGCTGCTTCTTCACTGTGTGCAGTTTCAGGATGCCACAGGTTTGGCGCAGCCTCTCTTAGTCTCTGTGCGAGGGCCTGGTGCAAAGTGTTTGGTGGAAAATGGTGTCTTTATGAAAGCCTATGAAGCTGAAGAATGCTGGTCAGTAAATCTTAGTGTCTACTCTAGGAGAAGGCCTTTATCCACCACTGTCCATTCTAGACACTTCTCTGAGTTCAGAGACCTGGCTTGAATCCCTGCCACACCACTTCCTGGCTGTGTGATTCCCAGCACATTTGTTAACCTGCTTGGACCTTGGTCCCTGCCTTGTAACAATGGGATTGTGGTACCTCCCTCACCAGGGCATGATGCGGAGTCAGAGACAGCCTTCCAAGGGCTGGACAGTGGCTCCTGCCCTGTAGCTCGCTTAGTTGTCAAGTCCCTTCTGAATTGCCCCGTGGAGTATCTCAAAGGGAGGAGAGGGCAGTGGAGTGGGGGTGGGGACTGCACACAGATGACCACCGACTTTGTGGCTTAAAGAGCACAAATGCATTTTTCTCACTGTTTGCATCACGAGTGCAGCCTGTGTTAGCGTGGGCCTCTGCTCAGGGTCTTGCAGGCTGAGATCCAGGTCTCAGCTGGGGCTGTGTTCTCATCGGGAGGCTCGACTGGGCAGGGTCTGTTTCTCAGCTCCCTCGGGTTCTTGGTTCCTTGGGATTGTGGGGCTGAGGTCCCCATCCACCTGCTGGGTGTCACCTGGACCACTTTCAGGTCATCACAGCTGCTCTCAGACCCTGGCCACCAGGCCTCCTCCACACACCTGCTCACGTGTTGAGTCTTCTCACTCAGGGTGAGCAGGTTCCCTTCCAGGGCTCTTCTGAGAAGACCAGGTTCTCCTGGGATAATCTCCCTTGGGTTAACTCAAAGCCCACTGCTTTGAAGGCTTGGGGGCCCTCGTCACATATGAAAACCTCCTCCCCCTTTGTTACAGAACATAACCGATCCTTGTGTTCACACTTGGGGAAGAGGATTAGACAGCATATACACCAGGGGTCAGGGGTCCTGGGGGTCATCTCAGAATTCTACTTCCTGTACGTGCTGAGCTGCAGCTGGCCCGGGAGTGGTCAGGGAGGAGGCGCCACCGTCTGGTCTCACAGACTTCAGGAGGGGAGAGAGGAACCACACTCTGTGCCACTTAGAGTTGGCCACGGTGCCGTCTTCCTGAGTGCCAGCCTCTGGGCCTGAGAAGGCCTGTGTGACGAGTGGTGGCGCTCCACTGGGAGCTGTGCCGTCCGGTTACTGCCAGGTTCGGGAAGCTGCGTTTGGCACCAGCAAGAGAAGCATCAGTCACAGGCCGTCCAGGTGGCAGTGACAACAGGCTCGGCTTTGGAGAAAGCCAGCAGCAGTGTAGCTTTAAACTGCGTCTCTCAAGATGGCCATGATGCCACTGCTTCGTTGGGAAGTAGCCAGAGGAGTGATCTGAAGCCACGGGAAGCGTGCAAGAACACCAGCTAACACATGGACTCCTCTGTGTGTGTGTATTTCTAGATTTCCAGTGGGTTCAAGGAGACGTGTGTGAAGTGCAGCTGATGGTGTATAACCCGATGCCGTTCGAGCTCCGAGTTGAAAACATGGTGCGTATCACCACTCACTTGCCCCTTTTGGCTAAACATCAGTTCACTATTGATACGTGTTTCTTAGTATTTGAGTCATACTTCTTATGATATCTCTCTGTTTTTAAGATTTGTTTTGCCAAAGATTATAATCTTTTTGTGAATGAAGACCGCGTCCTGCATTCCCGTGTGTTTAGTGCTCGGTCCTCAGTACGTCTGTGAATCAGTGAACAAAAGATATCTCAGATTTGAATACACACAGACCTGAGTTGACTGAATGAAATATTTGAAATAATCATGTTGAAATTCGTATGAGATTAGCGAGGTTACAAAGTCTGTAGTGTGCCCCCCACTCAACCTTACTGCTGCTTCACTGCTCAAGATGACAAGATGACCAAGGCCTCTTTATTTGTAAGGGAATAAACGACTGCAGCACTAATATGAAATCTGCCTCGGGTTTGAAATCAGGTGTTCAGGCTGTGTGTCTGTGCACAGTGTTAAGTACCCGCTCTGCAATGGTGTCTGCTGAAACTCCTCCCCTAGTTCTGCAGTCGGGGAAAGGAGGTTTGTGTGGTTCTCCTCGCTGGACCTTGTGTTCCCAGAGGAGAGCCCTGCATGCACTAGGTGGATTCCAGTCCTGCAAGTCTTCTCCGTGCTTAATCATTGTGTGGGACCCCTTTGTTACTTCCCTGTGATATGTGAAGGGTGCTGTTAGCCAGGTGATGCTTTCCTCTTGGGTTTTATGACTCGTGTTCAGAGCTTGCCGAGTGCCTAGGCCACGTGTCAGGCCAGGCCTCTGCCCCGTGGTCAGGGTGCAGGAGGGGCTGTGGGACCCACATGGAGGGTCGGGGAGGCCCCGCTGAGGACACAGGATGAGTGGGAGCTCGCAGGCAGACTGGTAGTTACTTAAGATGATGTTTGGGCCTCTGGCATGAGGCATGGTTTTTCCACGTTCCTTGGAGCTCTTAGAAATTCAGCTGAGGATTGAGTGGGCAACCTGAGGTCCCCCCATATGAGAGCCACCTATTAGGATGAGCATTCCCTCCTCCTCCTTTTGCACAAGAACATGCCAGCCTTGGGGCTTAGCTCTTGGTCAGGCCTTGCAGTGGCTTTGTCTCCTGGCCTAAGCCAGGAATAACATTGAGAGTTGTTCAGAGAATTTTCCCTAAAGTGGTTAAAGTATCATATGCCTATTGTTTCTTATACATTTTTTTTTTAGGTTTAATTTTAACTGGTTGAAAAGTAATAGCTGCATGTGGGACTTCCCTGGTGGTCCAGTGGTTAAGAATTTGCCTTGCAATGCAGGGGATATAGGTTCAATCCCTGGTCAGGAAATGAAGATGCCAACTAAGTCCCTGCTCCACAACTGGAGTCCATGTGCCACAACAAAGTCCTGACACAGACAGATAAATTAATTTTAAAAAGTAATATGTACTTTTATCAAAAAATGAGGAAGAACAAAGAATAAAATTTACCACTAGGAGATAGCCCACAAATCATGTTCAGAATTAAAGAATCACATTACGAAATGTTTCAAGCGTGGGAAACGGCACAGGGAAGAGCCGCACCTCATGCATGCACCGTCACGTTTAAAAGAAGTCAAATGTGAGTGTGTTTTGCCTGGGGACAAGAGCCACCTAATTGTTTCTCCGCTTCCATTCTTGGCCACCTTGTTGTCTGTTTCTCACGTAGTTAGATCATTTCAAGCTCCTGCCCAGACTCTGGGCACAGGTGTGCTCTTTGTCACTAAGGGAGCCTTGCTTCTGGGTGCTTTCTGCAGACAGAAACAGTGTGCATGCATGCACACATGGGCACGTGCTCATGCGTACCTACCACACGCATCCACACGTGTGTTTACATACATGTATGGAAACTCTGGGCGCAGGTGTGCTCTTTGTCACTAAGGGAGCCTTGCTTCTGGGTGCTTTCTGCAGACAGAGTTAGAAACAGTGGGCATGCACGCACACATGGGCACGTGCTCACGCGTACCTACCACATGCATCTGCACATGTGTGTACATACATGTACGTGTGCCCAAGTGCGCACACACACAGATGCAGACTTCACAGATCCCGACCTTGCAGTCATCACTTCAGGTCCGCTCCATCTCCAGAGGGCTCTCCTCGCCTCCTTCCACATCCGTGTCCTTGCCTCCCCCGTGAGAACGTGGCTCAGGGCAGCACCAGCGTCCCCTCACCTGCCCGCTCCTGGGATGGACTGTGGCACTCCCTCCTTCATGTAGGTCTTCTTTGCCCCTTTGCCATCTTCTGCAGGCTTCAGGGCAGGACTCTCACACCTCTCGGTAGGCTCACTCCAACATAGGGGGTGTTTTTGATCCCTTGTTAATGGTACTTAAAAAAAAGTATTTCTTTCTTTCTTTATTTGGCTATGCTACGTCTTAGTTTTGGAATGTGGGATCTAGTTCCTTGACCAGGGATCGAACCTGGGCCCCCTTCATTCTGAGTCTTAGCCACCGGACCAGCAGGGAAGCTCCCTGTTCGTGGTATTTTTACTGTTTTGTTTTATCATATGCTTATTGCTTGGTTATGGAGACACTTCTGCTTTGTAAATGCTGACTTTGTTACCGGGCTAAATGCTGTTGTTAGTTCAGGTTTCCTCGTAGGCACCACAGGCTTTTCTGCAGCTTTTGCATGTAGGTGATTGTCTCCATGCTGTTTCTTCTCTTGGCTGTCGTGCTGGCCGGGGCCTCCGTCACAGTGCCGAGGAGAGGGCCCGAGCGCTGGGAGGCCCTGCAGTCACGGGTGGCTCCCAGAGGCCACACAGCCTGTCTCCTCCACCATCAAGTGCAGGGCCCGGCTCTTAGAGAGATGGACTGATGGTTCACAGACGCACTGGAAGAAGACTCACTGATTCGCTTCCATGTGTCATATTCTTTTCATTTTGTTTGTAAGCAGGATATTTCATTTGTTCTTTCTGTTTATGTTCCAACTTGGTAAAACGGCAAAGCAGCACACACATTCATACTGTGTCAAGCGGGGCTAGTATTACAGATGGAATTGTTCAGGCGCCCCTGGGGCTGCCCCTTTCAAGACTGTTTTGTAACCACGCTTCTAGGCCATCATTTGTTCACGTCACTAAGGAGTCTTTGTCTTCTGAGTCCCGGGCGTTCCTGCTGGCTGAGCGGGGGCTTTGGGTCAGGGTGGGGGCCGCGCTCACATGTCTCCTGCCGCCCGCCGCAGGGGCTGCTCACGAGTGGAGTGGAGTTCGAGTCTCTCCCAGCGGCACTGTCCCTCCCGGCCGAGTCTGGTCTTTACCCGGTGACGCTCGTCGGGGTCCCGCAGACGACGGGGACGATCACTGTGAACGGTAAGGACAGCGCCTTTCTGGCTGTGGTTCTGGGGGCCTCGGACTCCTGTGCCACCACGGACAGTTCGCTGCAGACGAACCGCGCAGAGGGCGCAGGATGTGGGGTCAGCTGCTGTGCACCGGTCTGTCTTTCCCAGACCACAGGCGCGCTCCGAGTTTCTCCCCCTGGGGCTACGGCCCTGCCACCCTTCTCTCCTCTCCTTCCATCTCCGCCTACTGCCTCGGGCAGTCCGTCT
>NW_011494608.1:5725444-5726875 GCF_000754665.1 Bison bison bison | reverse complement strand
GTCTGTCTACTGTCCCGTCCAGACCCCTCTCCTGGACCTGCCACTCTCCTTGGCTGTCTCCAGGGTGCATCACATTCCGTGTGTCCCCACCCCCCATCCCCACGTTGCCCCTGCCCCATGGTCCCATCCCAGGGACCCAGGACCCAGGCCCCGTCCCCGGACAGGCACCAGGGGTCATCCTGGACTGCTCCTGTCTCCCCGTCACTCCCCTGCGTTACTGCCCGTGTCGTCAACACCCTCTGCCCCTCCGCCCTCTCTAGGGTTTTTCACCGAAGCATCAGTACTGGTCTTTCTGCCCTCATTCTTCCTGTGGTGCGGCCTTGTGACCTCTCCGCAGTGCAGGCCCCTGGGCTAGAAGTGGTCCTGCCTTCACTAGGCTCCCCGCCAGGGCTCCCTATCTCACTCTGGCTGTGTCGCTGGGCCCTGCACATCTGGGCAGGTGTAGAGGGCTCCCATCCTGGGCACGCGCCCTGCTTCCTGCCCCCTGCTCGTGCTGTCCCTCTGCTGGGGGGCCTTGAGGCTCGGCTCAGGTGCCCCTGTGGTGCCCGCCCGGCCTTGCCCTCGTTCCACCGTGGCAGCCCCTCCTTCATGTCACGCCCACCATGGCCTGCGGGCCCACTCCTTGCCAGCCGCATCCGGCTTTCTTGGCTGGATCCTCACACCTGGCACGTAGCAGGTCTTCAGTACCCATTTGGTGGCTGAAAGTCAACATTCACTGGGAAAGGAATCTGTTTAAAAGGCGGCTTTGAAGGACCATACTTTATTGTTATTTTTTTTAATATTTTTTCTTTATAAGCCGCCTTTTAAACAGATTCCTTTCCCAGTGAATGTTGACTTTCAGCCACCAAATGGGTACTGAAGACCTACTACGTGCCAGGTGTGAGGATATATTATTGAAGGACCATACTTTAAAAAGAAGGAAATGTGGGTGCCATGAATTGGAGCTCTTTTAAGTCGAGGGGCTGTATCAGGGCCCTGTTTATCCCCATGGTACCTCTTGCTTCTTGTTGAGTATGTAGACGTTTAATATGGATGCAGAGAAGTTGCCACCCTAGGTACTTACCATCAAGTGTTACTTGATTTTGTTACACTGTGAATGTTGTTTATAATAATTACCTCAAATTTCAAAAGCCATTTCCAAGCTTTGCTTAAACAATTTCAAGTGCTTATCTAACCTGAGGAGTGTTTCTTAAATGAAAATTTTGCTAATCTTAAATTACAGTGTTTGTACACATTGAGCAGATTTGCCACATCACGTAACAGTTATGATAACAATGATTGACTCTTGAACTTTCATCTCTCAACACAAGATTTTGAATCACTTTCTTTCAAATACTTATTAACTCCCATTATGTCCTGGAAAGGAGTACAAGCTCTCCTTTTCATTTTAGGGATGGATACATTTGAAAAGCAAATTAGTGAAGGGATAAG